>NC_083381.1:19580000-19889375 GCF_031755915.1 Ziziphus jujuba | reverse complement strand
AAGAAAAAGTCCTATTCCTGTTTAGAATTTAGGTTATAAAATCCAGTACACTGTGTTCGGAGGATAATCAGGTAGGAAGAATCGTAAATGCTCAATTTCATAGGCTACCAAACAAGAAAAAGAACATACAAGGATAATCAGGTAGGAAGAATCGTAAATGCTCAATTTCATAGGCTACCAAACAAGAAAAAGAACATACAAGGATAATCAGGTAGGAAGAATCGTAAATGCTCAATTTCATAGGCTACCAAACAAGAAAAAGAACATACATACTAAGAAGCATACTTTTAGTACATAGAGAAAGTGCAATCCAGAGTACCCGAATACGCTATTGTTTCCTATATAAATACATGTACACCTTAAATTCACTCATGCCACCGTCAGAGGACAAGGGCATTTACTAAATTCTCAATATACAAGCTACAAATAAATTCTATAACCATAACAGTTTATCCATATATGCAAAACTACTATATTTCAAAAAACATTAAAAAAATAAAGACAAATAAATAACTTCGAAACTAAAAACTAGAAACCCACTTCACAGCTCATAGCAGTAAACTAAAAACCCATCCAAAATCCCCACCAAAAAAAAAAAAAGAAAAAAAAACCCACTTAATAAACTAAGCAAAAGATTCATCAAAAAACCAATTTTTAATCATTAGAAAGCTATTAACAATAACAATAAATAATAATAAAATCCCAAATACATGGAACTACGAGTAACTTTGATCAACAAAAGCCTATCCCCGAATTCCCCAAAACTTACATAATTTTTTCATTCAATTTCATATACCCAACACCGATTCAACCCTAATAAAATTCATATTCCCACCTCGGAGCTCAAAGATTGAAAACCCCGAAAAAAGGAAAAAAAGAAAAAAAAGAAAGTAAAAAGCTAAAGGCTGTGCAGAATGTGAGCTCAAAGAAAAAAACTGACCTGAGATTTGGTAGCTCAGACGCCGAAGAGATCATGTGCCAGCGTTGCCGTTCCACGGAGTTCGGTGTCTGCGATTTTTTTGTGAATGCTTTCCGTGAGGTTTTGTCTTTGTGGCCAAAGTTTCAGATTTTATTTTCTGCTTTTTTATAATTTGGGAATTAAGGGTTTCGTTTCGTTTTTTAACAAATTTTCTTTTCCTTTTTAATTTCTTTTTTGCGCTCTTCTTTAGGCTTTAAGATTTTTGGGCTTCTTTGATTCTTTAAACAAACCATAAAGCCCGGCCCAGTCTATTCTTGTTCCATTTTTAGGCATATTTTTTATTCTGATTATTTTGAACACCAGAGAGCCACAGTTTATACCTTTTTTTTTTTTTATTTTTATGGAAAATTTATCATAAATCCATTTATCTACCAAACTGGTTGATTATCGTGGAAAAAAAAAAGCATTTATTTATTTATTTTTAGGTCTTCAAAAAAGTGAAAAAAAAAAAGAAGCATTTTTAATTGGGTAATATTTATATGAAATAAATCCTCGTAAATCCTTTTTTGGGCCATAAATTCTTTGGTATTCAAACCCATCAAAGGCAGATTCAGAATCGAGTTGAGGAGAATGAGAAAAGCCCATTAACAGTACAAAGCATATTTGTCAACAATAGCTTTTAAATACAATAATTAGGAGTCAGAAAAATAACACTTCTTATATGAAAAGTTTGAGACTTTATAAATTGTGTAGGTGTTTCCATTCAAAATATTTCTTCATGAATTTATTTATTTATTTATTTATTTCAGAATAGGGAGATTCTTTTGAAGAATTCAAATACGTAGATTTGAATATTGAATCTTTACTGGAAAAAATAATAATAATTATTTATTTTTTCTTTGAGAAATTCAAATATCATATAATGAATTCATAAAATTAATTTTCCCACTTCCTGCAATATTTAGCCTTACGAGTCAGATACTATTTATTTATTTTTTTGGCAATAGGAAGAACAGAAAAATTGAAGTTATTAAACAAAGTTGAATTGCAATTTATATAACATATTTAATGTCCTTTTTAAAAAAAATAAAAAAATTTAATAGTTTTCATATGTTCCGATGAATTAAAAAAAGAAAAAAAAGAAGAGATTATTTATAGTTTTCTTTAAGGGACATGAAATTAATTCAGATGGTCAAGGTCATCACCTTGTGTTTAATACTAGTTCTAGATTCAATCCTTCTGTATAGTAAATCCTCTAATTAAATATATGTTTATAAACAAAAAAATTCTTATAATATTATATATATAAATATAGTGGGTGCTGATAGTACTTAGTTACGATTATTAACATTTTTTTTAATCTCTCGAAAATATCTCCAGTAAAAATCAAATAGAAAAAAGTTGGATGAAAAGACAGATTAGGTAAGAAAAAGATAATGAATCCGACTCTAAAAAGATAATGAATCCGACTCTTTTATGGTTTTAAAATGAGTACATATATTTAGTTTTGGTGAGATAAAATGAGTAAACATTTTGCTCTACTTGTATGTACTTTCAAATAAACAATAGAAAATAATTTTATATTTCAATAATGCTAGGGGCACTAATATGGCACCAAATCTATGTACTAATTAATATGACAAATGATAAAACTTTATTTTACTAACTTGTATTGAATTACGATTTATTTATTTATTTTTAGCTCCTTAATTTCTCAATAATGAAATAATCTCACGTATTAATGGGTAAACAATGTGCATGTGTTATTTCAAATTAAACCCAGGGGCCAGGATTGTATCAAATTTCCTTATTAATAAATGTATCATCAAGATTTTAATACCTGGCAAATGAGAAAGTTAGTAATAATTTAATTTCTTTTAGAAAAATAATAATTTTTTTATGTCTAAATGTTTATTTGAAACGGAAAATTCTAAACCCAAAGAATTAGATTCCTACCTATACAAAAAAATTATTCTCATAGAAAATTATTCCCATTCATTAAGATATCATTTTAAAAATAACTGAAAAATTAGTTTAAATATTTTTTTTAAAATATAAATTTGTCCTTAATTTATTATTTAAAATTAAATTTATTTACTTTTTAACTTTATATTACCTATCAAACATGATAAAAAAAAATTAATTTAAAAAAATTAATTTTCAAAGAAATAAATGTTAAAAATCAATTTCTTTTTAAAATTTCACGTTTTTCAAATGGGACCTATTAGTTATTTCAAATTTCGGTTTGGCTTTCTCTTGTAACTTTTTCTTGGCTTCTTTTTTTAACATTTTCTGTATTTATCCTTTCACTGCATACGATGGAAAGCCAAACAGAGCAGAGATATATTAGGCCAACCAAATTTGTTGCGGTACTACTTGAGTTTCAATGACATGATTTGAATAAGATGTGTAAAAGAGGGCAACTAAAAAGAACTTATAGAAATATTAGCCTTAAAAATTGTTATTTTATGTTTGGTTGCATGCCTAATTGGTTGAATCTACTTATGGGTCTTGGAAAAGTAAAAGTATAATTTATTTTGGATAGGAAATAGAGAATTGATGTGAAACACAATTCTGATTAATTTCTGAGAGGAGAAAAAACAAAAAGCTCGACAAAAATTTAGGTTTAAACCGTCTTTCAAAAGTAAGCAAAATGATTAAGCGCATTTTTACCATTAATGTGTTCAAAGTTTGGAAAACGAAATCAACCAAACCAAATACTTTGGACTTTTGAGTTTCATTTCTCCAATATTAATCCATTCTATCCGTAAGATTCTACCAAATTACACACATTATTTGTATATCCAAAAAAATTAAACAGAGGAAATAAAACTTGTATTTGTTTGTAATATTAAATTAATCATAACATGGGTGTTGTTTGCTATTTTCCTTTAATATGTCATTTATTATGCATTTTCAATTATCTATCTGAACTTCTTCTTCTTCTTTTATTATTATTATTATTATTATCATTTTTTATTTTTTTAACCATATATATGTATATATATGACTTATAGTTTTCTCCAATTTTGAAGAAAAATGACTACCCAACCTAGTATCACTACGGAAAGTTAATGTTAAAGAGTGAATTACAATTATTGGAATTGTAGGGAAAATAAAAAGATATACATAAATATATATATATATATATATATATATATATATATATATATATATATATATGTATATATATAGAAAAATTGGATAACAAGTTCCATGCAATGCACCTAGAGGACTGTCCATAGGAATCAAGGAATTAAAAATTGAGAACTGAAACTTTATGATCATGATGAAGCTTGGCGTTAAATACAAAAACATAATATGATAGCAATGTGTGCCTACCCAAGCGTGTGGGAATCGTGTTAGACATAAAAAGCGCAAGTGGATAAACCCTAGCAATGGTTGACTGACTCACCCAAAATTAGAGCATAACCTTAAGGTCTTGAAGGGTCAAAAAAGTTTGATTAGAAAGGTAATATGGGATTTCGTGGTCAAAGTAAAGCGAGAGTACTTGCTTGAACATGGCAACCAAAATTATAATTGAGTGAGCAATAAAGAGATTAGGATAAAGAGTTTAGTACTTAATTATTTTGATCTTTTTTTCTAATGGAATTTTAAGTATTTGTGATATGATATAATGTTGAAGTAAACCCCGACAGAAACTTGATTAGTCGGTAGTGCCCTACAGCCCCTTGAGTGGTACTGATTAAAGCTAATGAGTTAGACGACAATAAGTTTGGTTTAACGCTTTTCTTCAAAAAGTTTTTGATGTGGATGCAACTAGAGTGGATTTAAAGGCAAAAACAATTTGATTGATGATGTAAATCATTGTTTAAATTTAAAGAAAATGAGTATATAATTGCATAATTTTAGTAGGGAACTGCAATTTGCTACAAATCTATGGCTTGTGGCTCCTTTTTGTTGTGACATCAACATAAACGTATTTAATTTAGAATATGAGATATTTTAAAAATGATTAAAAGTTTAGATGTATTTGATTTAAATTTTAAAAAAATCTATACAACTTTAATAATATTCAATTTAGATTTTAATTAATTTTATAAAAATTTACTAAAATCTAGCTGTATTCAATTATGACTTTATAAAATTCTTTTAAAATTTATATGTATTCAAAAAGTTATTGATTTTAAAAGATTTTAAAAAATAATGAATTTTAAAGGATTTAAAAAGATTTGAAAAGTAAAATTATAAAAAAATTATCAATATAAATCCAACTTTGACCTCCAAGATTTTGATATATTCTTATAAATTTTTTTATGAAATTTATGGAATTTCATAATAATCCATTAAATTTTTTAAAATTTATAATTCATTTTAAATCTTTTAAACTCTAAATTGAATATACCCCAAGTTGTTTCAGAGTTATTCGAATTCAGGATTTATATAAAAGAGTAATATAATATTGTAATTTTCGTATAATCAAACTATCATTTAATATAAAAATTTCTACTTAATTAAATAATTTTTTTTATCATTTGACATGAGAATTCAAATTCAAAATTAATGTTATACGTAAAAAATGATGTAATTACAAAGTTACTCTGGAGGAGATTAAGTAATAAAGTATTGATGAATAAAAAGGTAAACACACACACACACACACACGGCTACTTTGGAGGAGATTAAGTAGTAAGGTATTGATGAACAAAAAGCTTAAACACACACACACACAAAGAGAGTTTTTTAGGTACAGATTAGTAGCAAAGTATTGATGAACAAAAAGCTTAAACACACACACACACACACACACACACATAAAGAGAGTTTTTAAGGGAGAGTTTGGTGATAATATCACACACACACATAAAGAGAGTTTTTAAGGGAGAGTTTGGTGATAATATCTGAGTTAAAATAAAAATTTATCAAGTCTACTTTGAGGTTAGGACTCAAACCTCTACGCAAAACAAATTGTGAAATTTTCATGGTAAATGTGAATAATTGTTTTTTAAAGTAATCTTTATGTGAGTCTCGTGAATTTGTATATGGTACATATATTGGACCATATATTATATCGATGTGGACGTACTATTAATGCAGCAACACAAATGTAACAAAATATCTTGTTATATGGTAGGCAGGGTGATGAGAAAAATGTGGTAATTATGTCATAATGAAACTTTGAAAATGGATTTGGCGACACTTTCAGACCATTGTCAACCCTTATATATGCGTACTTCATGATATTTTTTTAAAATCTTTTGTAAGTACAACAATAATGTTTGATGTCAGAATTGGACCAGCCTGCCATTGCAACAAAGCACCAATGAGTAGGCGTTTTCTGGGGAGGTCCTAAGGAGTAAAAGATAGATGGCAGGTACGGTCAAAGAAAATTTGAGAATGAATTTGACCAATTTTCAATTGGCTAATACTTCATCATATTGTATTAAAAAATACATATAATTTGAATCCTTTATTAATTTGTTTCATTACTTTTAACCGGCCTAGATAGCAATGGTCATTTCAATATACTTGGAGTCAAAATTTTTCCAAAATCCATATTTGGCATATGCTTTCTGATGCTCTACAGCCAAGATAACCACTAATCTAAAAGTATCCAAAGCTTAATCATATATCTACCTTAAAACTCTATCTCATCAAAAATGGCTTTTCTAAGTTTGAACGGTCTTCAGAACTTATTAGTATATAGAAATGAATAGCCTTGTGCACAGCAAATAGCAAGCTCTTCTATCTGTTTTATTTGCTCTGTTCAAGGTTGGTTAGAAAAATCATACCTGAATTTAATTTGGACGGTGTTTTAATAAATATGGTGCATCGTCTTTTATTGTTACGATTATTTTTTAAGTCTATAAGTCACCCATCAACTAATATAATATCCATGGGTCAAATAAAAAAAAGAAAAAAAGAAGAAGCTAATATTATATCCAACAAATTCAAATGATAAATGCCTAATTTTCTTTTTCCCCTTTCCAGTTCTTATATTAATAGTCTTTTTGTTTCTTCAGGAATAGACAGTGGTAAAAAATAATAATAATGAAATAAAATAAGATTGTCTCATTGTCTAGATGGATGCAAAAATTATTAATAGGAAATCAGCATGTAGAATATACTAATATATAACTGAGTGGAAAGACTTGCTTAAGTGATCAAAACAGTGTTCTCTTTAATTAACATAATTTTTCAAATGGTAATATCTCTTAAACTAATTAATTAATATGGAATTGCTTAAATATTTATTGGTTCATTTTAAATATTATCTTGGATAGATTAGGATCCAACCCAGTTGAGAAGACATGCCATTCTCACTCTTCCATGTTAACAAAAGGGCATTCACCCAAAAAAAAAAAAAAAAAAAAAATGTTAACGAAAGGCGAAATTACATTTTAACCCCTCAGCTACGTTATCTTTTGAATTGTGCCCTCAAACCATATAACTCGTTGTATTGCTTATGTTTTGCATTGTGCCCTCAAACCATAAAACTCGTTGTATTGCCTCTTGAATTATTATTTACAAGTCATTTTAATCTAATCATACAATAATTTTTTTCTGATAAATTTAGTAAAATTAATCTTGCATATGCTCAAATTAAATAAGAAAGCTAGAATAAAATAATTTTTTAATAGAGTTTTATGAGTCATGCATGCATAGTTTCATTAAATTCATGTATCAAAATGCAAGATTGGATTTAACTGATAGAAAACTAATAATTTGGTGGATAGTGTGGTTTTTGTAATATAAGCATAGTTATAACTGGAGAGGGAGGATTTCAACATCAAATCACTGGTGTTAAGAATTGAATATTAAATCTGGATATGTTTGTGTACTTTCACTGATACAACCATTTCACCGATGCAACCATTAGGTCAAATTTATGAGTACACCATTAGCATAGTTGAAAGGAGGTAAAATGTAGTTATAGCTGGACAAAATTATCATTTTTTTCAAATGGATTTTTAAGGCTTTATGAAGGTTCAGATATTAATTGCCTACTGACTCAAGTTAAAATTTAATCCCTTCAATTTGTTTCACACCCCAACTTTATAGCGGTTCTTTTTATAAAATTGTAAATATTACTATATATTATTAACAAGGAGAGGGAGGTATAAAATAAATTGATAGAATCACACATTTTGTGTAAGAGGAAAGTGATGTAGCAGGCATATAAAGGTAAATCCAAAACCTAGATGTTGTACGAAACCCATACTAAGATGCATTATGCTTAGTGCTACAAATATTCTGATAATTAGAATATTAAAAGCAAATGCACTTAAAAATTTGCATCCTTTCTCAGAAAGGACAAAATTGGATCAAAATAAATTTTTTAAAACAAAGATGAATATTTAACACTCAAGTACATCTAAAAACCTTATTCCCCAAGAAGAAAAAAAATAAAAATAAAAAAGCACTTCTACAACCTCCTCTTAACACAAACCATGCATAGTTCTTAATTCCCTTCTTTACAATGATTTATCATAGTATATTAGTTCTTTTTCTCATATTCTAATGAGTTCCCTTCACATTTCTAATGAAAGAGAATAGGTTTTGGTGGGTGAAAGAGATGTCACTTAATGAATAAAAAAGTAAAAAATTTTAAAAAAATGGAAAAAAGAAAAGCATCTAATTTATTTATCATTATATTCGAAACAGAAAGATTTTATCCACATAAACCCAGTTAACTAGTGCCTTGTGGTAAATCCCAAGTTCCAGTGTTCCACCAATCTGCCTAGATTTTGTGCACCATTCTCTTTCTATGAAAACTGGCCAATTTCTATATAGAAGAGCTACAACACAAATGGCCAACTGGGGCAAATATTTGTTATCGTCCATGATAAATAAATACGATCTAATTACTACTTAGGTTCGATTCATTCAAGATAAATATCTTTATAAGTACCACACAAACTATATTTTTTTTAATAAAATGATTGTTAATTTAGAGCTTATTATATAAAAAAAAAAATTAAATAAAAAGGAAATCCTGGTAAGTAACAAAGTTGAACCACTTAACCAACGTAGTAGATTAAAACTATGTAAAACAAAAATTAATTAATTAATCGATTAATTAAAGTTTAGTCGATTACGAAACGACAAAACTTTCAATACGGACGGATGATATATCCATCATACTAGCTGTAAAGATAAAATCTGAAACCATTTTGGCTTACAACTATATCTACCATAGAAAATCTTGACCGTCGAAATAATTCTTCAATTAAGATCCTGAGATCATACTTTTAGCAATTTTTTATTGTTTTATCAAGAATATACAAATTAAGTGAGTAGGCTTTTGTTTCAGTTTGAGTGTGAACAGCAGGACTAAATAAACGCTGAAGGGAGATTAAATGTATCTCAAGATACAAATATATACAATGAGACCGACAGCCGATCTCTTTAATAATTTTACATTTAAAATTCCGTCATAGTTCCTTTATAACTTAAAAAGAAAAAAAAAAAAAAATCCTTTTCAAAGGCTACAATATGTATATATATATGATTTTTTTTTTTTTTGGTTAATCAAAAAATAGGTCTCCTGGTGATTGTCTTCGGTCCAAGCTTTAAAGAACTGTGGACCATTAGCAGTTGTAGCTTTTATAATCATGCAGGCGTCTACAAACTATCAAACCCAGCACAGCTCGGCTGTTCCTCTTGTCCTCTTCCACAGTGCTCAGCACGTGGAACTCACATCAAGACTCAAATGAGGTTTATCAGAAATCGAACCAGCAACTCCTGCATGGAGGTGTGATGGATTCATCGGCTTCCTGCAATCTGATCCACTAGAATTTTTCAATTAGAGAATCTTTGATTTTATTAAATTATTATTCTAAATAATAAATGTTAAGGATTTTTACATTTTATTTATCATGATTTTAATTAACAAATGCAAAAGATTTTTACATTCTATTTAGAATTTTAAATTTAAATTTCAAAATTAATTATAACTTTATTAGGATTAAGCTTTGACTGTATAAACATTTTTCATTTAAATAAGGATTTACTAATAAGAGATTTTGATAGAAAGAAAATTTCAGTAGTAAAACCGCCAAGTCGACTTGGTGTGAGTAATTTTAGATAATTTTTTTTGCTTACATACTCTTATTGTTTATCTTTCATATGCATGTGTCTTTAAACGTATGAAACCTCCACAATCGAAATAAAGAGAATTTTTATATATGTGTATATGTTTTGCAGAATAATTATATAAGTAAGTTGTGCTAATTTTATAAAATTAATATATAATGTTAAAAAGTCATACTGGAATAAAATGATCAATTTATCCTGATTAATTTTTGCTGTAATATGAGATTGTATATCTTAATATCTTCAGGAGTTTCATCTGTGTACACACACACACACACACACACACACACACACAACACACACACACACACACACACACACACACACACACACACACACATATATACAGTCCGTCTATGGTGCGGACGGTCCTCATGCAGACCACAATATTGGTGACAGTTTTTCATAGTATTGATGACGATTTTCTAAAAAACTGTCGTTAATACTATAAAAAACCGTCACTAATACTGCAGTCCTCATCCGGACCATACTCACCATAAAATTTCCGTATATATATATTTATTTATTTATTTATCTATATAAAAGGTGAAATTGCTGCTAACCAATGAGGGCTTAGCTTATTGTAGAGGCAGATCAAAAACAAATAATAGCAGCTTTGCAAAAGCGTTATGGATGATGTAACCAAATATGGTTGAAAGGAAGATATCAGATCATATGTATGTCATATACAATATAAAAAGATAATATGTATCAGGTAAAAGCAACTTATAGTCATGGAAGATTTTAATAATAATAATAAAAAAGCAGTCTTCAGTATATATGCACATAAAACTGATTTTAATAAAAATATGATTCAATAATTTTATTTTTAAGGAATTTTACTTTTTATTTTCCAACACAATATAAGTGTATACATACAATATATAAACAATGAGAGTGACAGTATTATTTCATACTCCTGTACATACGATAATCAAATATCTTATCTTTTAAGATTGACAAGATCCATTATAAAAACTCTTCTTTTAATTTAAAGCCTTAGATCTTTCAAAAGGAAAAAAAATAATAATAATAATTAGTCTTAGATCAATAAAAAGGGTATGGAAATATATACCTGAGTTGCAATAATGATTAGATTTTGATAGAGCTAAACTATGGTTAATAGTACTATTAATTGAGAAAAAGTAAGAAAAAATAATAATAAGGTGAAGGCATGCTTGAGGAAATTAAATTGAGAATCAAAGTAGGGCCAAGACTAAGCAACTTTCAAGCATTCCATATCAAAGATGAATCTTGATTAATTTTATTGCCTTTGGAACAATCTTATACGTTGATTCTACGGTATACTTAAGATTTCGTGATCATTCTATTTGCAGTATCATTTCTAATTTCATCAAAATAAACAAACATAAAGTTAATCAACCACAAATTAACGTTGGACCCCCCACCGTTAGTGAAACTCCAACTCAACCAAAATATCGGCCACCGAAAAAAAGAAAAAAATTGATTTTTTATTATTTTTTTAATCATGGTGAATATTGAATAGATTATGTTCAGTTAAAACCTAATCAAAGGTAGACAAGACACCTTCCCGAATTCCACACACTAGTAAAAATTTTGGTTTTCTAGAAAGAAAATATTACATATATACTCCTAAAATTTATGTTAATTATAATTCAATCTTTTAAATTTTAAAAAATTTTATTGGCACCCTATAAAAGGTGTGGGTATGACTTTAAATGATACAAAATTTAATAAGTATCAATGAAACAATAATAAAAAAAAGTATAACTTTTAAAAATATTGATAAAAATAAAATTACATTTAACTTAAAACATATGAGAGCAAAGATACTAACCCTTCTAGAAGCACAAATAAGTACATAAAATGCCACATAACATTCCCTTCCAATTAAGAAACAAACAAAAGGGCAAATGGAGTTTCAATAAAAAAAGTAAGGAAAATTGGTACTTGGGAAACCCCACATCATCCCCAAATTTTTATCCTAATCTGCTTTGAAAAGACAACCCTAGCTAAGAAGAAAAATACAAAAGATTAAAGAAAAGGTAATTATAGAATAAGGTACCAACATGAGATCCTCTTTTTATAGCTTTTCAAGCACCTTATGCTTAGCTGTTAAACAAAGCTTCAGCAGCTTAAATATTTTAAGGTTTCTCACTTTTCTTGATTATCCGTACTAAACACGGATTATTTGTGTCCTGGGTAAATAAAATAATTGTTTGGAAATCCGATTTGATACTATGACAATCAAAGTTGGATTTGTTTGAGAGTTTTGATACACGTCATTACCAATTTATTTGATAAAATTTAATTATATTAATTTTAAAAATATTTTTTTTAATTATAATCAATTAAATTATTATTTAATATATATATATATATATACACACCCCAAAACCAGAACAGGAGAAGATAAAAGCAGGGCAAATTAATGCTTCAAAATAATTTATTTTTATGTAATTGATTAAAGGTCAGCAAAAATAGACTGGTCAAGGCACTTAAATTATATAGTTAATTACTTTCAAATAAATTTCATTGTTACACAGATTAATGAAGGAGTACAGTTCAACATGAGCTTACAAAAGTTGTATTACATAAGCTTAAAGTTATTTTATATATGTTAAACTAAAAAAATTGCTTATATATTTTTATTCTTTTTCCAAGAAAAAATTGTTTATGCGACTTTTTGTTCTTTTATTCCCACCAATCTCTCCTCTATGAAATGAAAACAAGTAGCATCCCATTCTTTAATATCATGTAAAATAAAAATTCTTACATTTAAAATATGAACTTAAACAATATCGATCTTTTCACTAATGTATTGATGCAGTGAATATATAAGTTTTTTTTTTCAAAACTAGTATTTTGTAAAAGAAAAATAAAATTATAACATGCCAAAACTTTGTATAGATTATGTTATAATCTGCCAAGTTTTTCAAGTTAATAGAAAACCATCCTAAAATAATAAAAATAAAAAGAAAGTGTAAAAAGACAAGCAAATTAATTTAACACACTTAAAGTATGTATCTCATCTCATGATCATTAATTGATCATATTCAATAAAATTAGCATGGATAGCATGAAAAATCCATGCCTCTGGAGGTTACAAAGCACAATAATTTCCTAAAAATGTCCAGGTAAACAAACACGTGTCCCCTTCTGACATTGAAAACCATCAATGCCCTCAATATTTTAATACCTCCAACGCCCAAAATGGCATCTGACGAATTAATATTTAATTAAGATTTTATAGTGATTACATGAAATCAATCTCCTAAACAAGTAATCAAATCCAACAGATGGTAAAATTTCATTGGTCCAACTGTAATTTTCAAACTTAAAAAATTCCACCACCCAACTTTTAATTTTTTTATACTCAATTTCTTAGGTCATGCTTCAAAGGGCTATGCTTCTTTAGTGTCCAAATGCATTTAGCCCTAGTTAATACGTGGCACTAACCCATATGATTCTTATTTTCTCTTTTGTCCCCTAGGGAATCCCAAAATATAAAAACACATAGATTTAGATACTTGGTTACAACATGTCACCCAATGCCTTAACAGATTTTTACTTACCCAAAATACCCTTGTTTGATTCAATATTCTCTTCACTATCCTCATCTACTATGTACCACTTGATTCAAAAAAATCTTTGTATAAGATCACATATTAAGGGTCAAGATTCAAATATTGAAGACAGATTTACATGGGCTGTACAACACTCACTTAGACCGTTTAGACCATTCAATAGGAAAAAATAATGTGCAAAGTATATTTTGGTCACTTTACAATTGGTGATGGAAAATTTGAAAAGATAGCCCGTACCTTAAACAGTAGAAAAGATAGGGATGATTTGAAAATGACATAAAATTGACTGATAGGAAAAAGCAGAAGCTTTGTTGCAGACTATAAATATGCAACATACACTAACCCCAATTTGCCATAGAATTTGGAAGACCCTAACCTTAGTTAAGCTAAAGCATTACCAGGGAGAACAGGGAAAAAAAAAAAAAAACAAAAAAAAATCCTTTTGGCTTTTGCTATTTCCTTTGTGTGTTTGTCTTACATGTATTGGGGAGCGATGGCAAGCAATATGGGTTGGGGTATAATAGAAGAGGAAGGTTGGAGAAAAGGACCTTGGACTGCTGAGGAAGATAGATTGCTTATGGAGTATGTACGATTGCATGGTGAAGGAAGATGGAACTCTGTGGCTCGGCTTGCAGGTAATTAAACAAAAAAACACTCAAAAAGTACTCTATTTGACAAAAATAGGTTCTTTTGGCTACAATTTTCAATGGTTCCCAAAAGGGGTTTAGGAAGTAAGAGAAAGAGGCACAGGAATTTAGACCCTTTAGATTTAGAGATTTGCTCTTTGGCCAAGAATTTGGTCTAGGCAATAGGGGCAAAAGATGGTTTAGGGAATTGAATTCTAATTGCTCTTTCCCATAAGTAGCTAGTCTTATTTTAGTGATATAAGGGACGTTCTTTTGGCTGAAAAACTTTCTCTCTTTGTATCTATGCAGGATTGAAAAGGAATGGAAAAAGCTGTAGATTGAGGTGGGTGAATTACTTGAGGCCAGACCTAAAAAGAGGCCAAATAACTCCACATGAAGAAAACATAATTCTAGAGCTTCATGCTAGATGGGGAAACAGGTAAATAAAAACAAAGTTTTTTGTTTTTTAAGTTATTTTATTAACAAAGAAAGAAAAAAAAAATTCTAAAAGAAGTGTTAAAAAAAACAAAAAATTTCATTGTTCAGGTGGTCCACAATTGCTAGAAGCTTACCTGGGAGGACAGACAACGAGATTAAGAACTATTGGAGGACTCATTTTAAGAAGAAAGCAAAAGTCAGTTCGGATTCAAATGAAAAGGCCAAAACTCGCATTTTGAAGCGACAGCAATTCCATCTGCAGCAGCAGCAGCAGCAGCAACAACAGCAGCAATTGCAGCAGCAGCAGCAACAACAACAATTTCAGCAGCAGCAGCAGCAGCAACAATATTTTCAACTGAACCAAATGGACTTGAAAAGGATCATGGCTTTGCTTGATGAGAATATTGATCACAAAGCCCCTCCATCCAATAATCAGCCTCAGATGATTATAAAGCAAGATTTGGGGACTACCATATACCCTCACACAGGTGATCAGGATCAACAGGCTGGCTTCTTCTATTCCATGATCAATGGCAATAATGGTTCTTCTTCTTCTTCTTCTTCTGTGCCTGAGACTTCCAATGATGATATTCTTTGGGATGGTCTGTGGAACTTGGATGATGTCCATGGGGGTTTTAATGCAGCTGCTGCAACTTGCTGTGCAAATACTAGCAAAGCTAGCGTGCACAATTTAGTCATGCCCTTTTGCTGAGGTTTTTAATTTTGCTACTAATAATTTTGTTTAATTAGTTTAATTTTACT
Source organism: Ziziphus jujuba (assembly GCF_031755915.1). Lineage (NCBI taxonomy): Eukaryota > Viridiplantae > Streptophyta > Magnoliopsida > Rosales > Rhamnaceae > Ziziphus > Ziziphus jujuba. The sequence goes on along the minus strand of NC_083381.1, from coordinate 19,874,004 downwards.
AGTTTAATGTGAAGGTTTAAAAAAAAAAAAAAAAATTGGCTCTTAAAGTCAAGAGGCCATGGAAATGAATTATGCAATTTGTGTAAGAAACTTAAATCTGGGTTGTGAAGAATGGTGCAATCCGAGCGTGCTATATATTTTCTGAACTTTAAATTCCTAATAAATCATCCAATTTTTGCATGTGGAATTGTAATGATCTATGATTAGTTCAGTTTTTGTTAATTTCATGGAAAATTTTAGAAGAAACATCCGTGAAATGACTTGGAGAATTGATGCTTTTCTTTTCTGAACAAGCGATTCTTTTCCTACATAATTAATTTCTTGCACTTTCCGAGAAAATTAAACATTATATATATATATATAACAATAATGGAACCAAGCAATTAATTAAACTGCGGGCTAAGGGGTGGAACCTGGCAGATTAAAATTAAGCCACTTGCATAGTACTTGTAGGGAAGCACATGATTAAGGAACACTTTTTCGGAAGATTGTATTTATAAAAACTAGTTTAAAGTTGTATTCTTTAGTTAATATCTTTGTCGTCATATTCTTTAAGCTTCTCTAAAGTAAGGGATAAATGACTGCTGTCTTAGTTTATATTAATTAATTTTATTTAAATCATTGATTCTGCATCAAGATAAAAACTAGCTAGATACTCATAGCTATATATAGATATTTTTATATACAAAGATTTTATCTTCTTTAAGTTCATTTATTCTATGTATATATGACATGACTTCACATGTTCATTACACTTACAAATAAAAAAATTAAAAATCCATTTTTTTTATTATTGTTACTCTAGAACAATGATCTCGTACCTCATGGAAAAGAAAACTTCATTACAGACATAAAAATTGATTTTTAAAAGTTACATTTGGCTTTCAAAATAATTTTGGTTGTTAAAATACATATTTGTAGGTGTTTGTCTGTTTGTTTGTTTTTTTTTTTCCCCCTTACCGAGCTCAATATTGCTTTACAGGGAATTTTTTTTTTTTTTAGAAACTGACTTTAAGATCCATATTTTCCCACCAAAAGCTTGATTAGTAAGGAAAATGATTTTTTTTTAAAAAAATAAAAGGGAAGGAGAGTTTTTGGGACCTTAATCTATGTTTTTTATTATTATTATTATTATTATTATTATTTATAATTTTGTGAGATACGTCAATCAGTAAAAATGTTCAAAAGAAATAGAATAATAATTGAGGGCCAAAATTTATTGGTCAATAAGGGGGTATTTTTACCAACTTCAAATTCGTTTAGAAAATCATTCCAGATTAATTATTGTAGCGTTTATTTAGAACTTAGTTACTATTATTTTTCCAAAATTAGTTTAAAAATAGATGCAAAAATGATATTTTAAAATATTATCAAATATCTTGCCAACAGAAAATATTCATATTCTTTTTTGTACATCCTCCATTATGTAGTTTAATTTGAATATTTTGTATGGTTCCCTTGCAAATTTCTTGTTTATTAAAAACATTTGAATTAGAGGAAGGCACTTATTTGTATTTAATTGGGTAGATTTTGATTAAAATATGTAGCTGATTGACTGCAAAAGTGAATGGAATTAACACCCAAAAATGATAAACTTCCACATATCTCTATTAAAAAACAAATTTGTATTATTCGTTTCCTTGTACCTTTTGCTGTACATTTGTACCTTAAAATTAGATTTTTATTTTTCTGTCGCTAAAAGACTTTATTATCCTCCCAAGTACAAAAGCCAAAAAATTTTCTCGGTAGCCAATCATTCTAGTAAAAGTCAAACACCCGTTCCATATGAATTGTCTTCTGACAGAGGAATTTCCCGCGAGATTCAAACTAATATCTGATGAACTTCCGCTTGCACAGAAAAACTTTTACCCTCCTAACCTCCCGTTATTACAGTTCTGCCACTGTGCTCGACCCGCCTCATCATCTTCTCCATTTGATTCAGCTCTCGATCGTCCACCAGTCTCTGAAACTCATCCGACAATCCCATGCCCGGGTTTTCACTCATGGGTTCGATCAAAACACTTTCTTTGCCACGAAACTCATCTCCGCGTACGCTATCTGTGGAAACCCAACTCATTCCCGACTCGTTTTTGACGCGGTTAAGCTCAAGAATGTGTATTTGTGGAACACAATGATCAGTGGGTATGCGAAAAATGAAGCGAAAAAAGAAGCTTTTGAATTGTTTAAGGAAATGTGCCATGGTAACGTGTTACCGGATGATTATACGCTAGCGACAGTAGCGAAAGTTTCCAGCGAGGTCGGGGACCTCGTTGCTGGAAAATTGATTCACGGGAAGTGTATTAGATTTGGGTTTGTTTGTGACACTGTTGTTTCCAATTCGATACTGTCAATGTATTGCAAATGTGCCAACTTTGATGAATGTAGGAAGCTGTTCGATGAAATGCCGTGGAGAAATGTGAGTTCGTGGAATGTGCTTATAACAGGATATGTGGATTGTAGGAATCATAAATTTGATAAGGAAGTGTGGGAAATCATTAAATGTATGCAGAGTGATGGATTGAAACCTGATGGGTTTACCATTTCAAGTGTTTGGCCTTTGTGTGGTGGCGATTTCGGGAATTTGAATCATGGGAGAGAGCTTCATTGCTATATTGTAAAGAATGAATTGAATTTGAATTTGCAACGGGATGTTCATCTGGGTTGTAGTTTAATTGATATGTACATGAAGAATAGTAGAGTTTCTGTTGGTAGAAGGGTATTTGACCAAATGAAATGTAGAAATATCTATACATGGACAGCAATAATCAATGGTTACGTACAGAATGGAGAATCAGATGAAGCCTTGGTTCTTTTCCGCAAGATGCAGGTTGAAGATGGAACTGAACCTGAAAGAGTAACACTTATTAGTGTCCTGCCTGCCTGTAACTCTCATGCTAGTTTAATGACTGGGAAACAAATTCATGGGTTTGCAGTTAGGAAGGTATTGTATCATGATGTTTCGTTGTGTAATGCCTTAATCAATATGTATTCTAAGTGTGGAAGCTTGGATCTTGCAAGGCGAGTGTTTGGCGATGGTTCTTTCATTAAGGATGCCATTTCTTGGAGTTCAATGATCTCTGGATATGGATTACATGGAAGGGGTGAGGAAGCTGTTTCCTTGTATGATAAGATGGTTCTGCTTGGTATTAAACCAGACATGCTGACAATTGTGGGGATTCTTTCTGCTTGTGGCAGATCGGGATTGGTAAATGAAGGCCTTAAAATTTTTAGCTCAGCAGTTGGTGAATATGAAATCGAACCTACAGTTGAGATCTGTGCTTGTGTGGTTGATATGTTAGGCCGATCAGGTCAGCTTGATCAAGCATTACATTTTATCAAGAGAATGCCAGTAGAACCTGGTCCGAGTGTATGGGGAGCTCTTGTTAGTGCTTCTGTAATGCATGGAAATTCTGAGATGCAAGACCTAGCTTATAGAGTACTTATTCAACTAGAACCTGAAAGCCCTTCGAATTTTATTTCACTGTCAAATTTGTATGCTTCTTCCAAGCAATGGGATGTTGTAGCTAAACTAAGAATGATGATGAAAGAAAGAGGTCTGAGGAAGGAACCTGGTTGCAGTTGGATTTGCATTAACAGCACCACTCATTGTTTCTATGTTGCGGATAAGGCCCATCCTTGTTCAAACTCAATCTATGAGATGCTTGACTGCCTCATATTGGCAATGAAAGTACCTAGCCATTCTCCTGATTCTGAAACTCCAATACAGACTACTTGGTGCTGAGGGATTGATTCTTTTGAGACAGGACAGCTGACAGACGGCATTTTTTCAGTATCGTGTTAAATCATCTGACCTTGTGAGAACATATTGGTACTACATGTAAAATTATATATATATATATATATATTTTTTTTTTTTTAAATTCTTTTCTGATGTATTTTGCTTTCCAAACAAATTGTAATATTGTTGTTAAAATAGAAACCAAAAATTAAATGTATTTTTGAAAGCAAGTTGGATCCAGCACAGTAATTATTGTCACATGCATGAGCTCCGCCGTTGGTAACGTATTAAAATGTAACTGAGCAAATGAAAAATAAGAATTTAGCTTGTGCTCTCTTACAACGTGGATGTATTCATAAGCCTCTCAAAATTGCTGTTAGATGCATTTTACAAAGAAAAGAAAATTATAGTACAACAAAATCACCTCCTTTATAAGAGGTTAAAACCATTTTACAGAGTAATATTCTCTTCTGTGTGAAATTTACATTATTGAGCCGCTGTTGAAAGATAAAGCCTGATCGAAGTTATCAATTTAATTGCATGAACAAAAGCAATGGCACTTGGAGTCCTTTCCTCCTTTGCTTCTTTGTCTTCTGACCCCTTTGTTTTACCACGTACTTAAAGATTGTTATCTTAAACAATTGAACATTTTTTCCCTTTGGTTTTTAAAGCCCAAAAGCAGTTCTTTTCTTTAGTATATGGCCAAATAAGTTCTTAGCTTCTTCATCCCTGTATCCCAGATTCTCTCTCACGCCTGTATACACATACCGAACCCAAAACCACTCTTCCTACCCTTCTATTTCTCCGAGTTCTTCTACTCATTCCTTTCTTCCTCTCCTTCTCAGCAATTCCTTGTGACATGGGTAAGTGATGTATCCATATTAGAGGCACTAAAGCAGCAATAAACTGCACAGTAATTCCCACAGGCAGGCGTGAGTAATCACCTGATATTATTCCAACTAGAGAAGCCAATCCAACACCCAAAATACCGCTTACTATTGATGATAAACACAAGATTGATGCTAAGAAGGAAGTTAAGGATCCTTCACAACCTGGAGGACATAAACTGGCAAATAACACTGAGAAAGGTAAGATCTTGAATTGTGCAACAATTTCTCCTAAACCGGAGAAACAAAGGGCAAACATCTCATTCGGGATCCCCAATTTGACATTAATCTGTTTTACTAAAACTAGGTCCAGAAGAAGGGAACCAGCATATAAAACCTGAACTGCACAAGCCAAACTCCTGATGGGAACTTTTCTCAGGTGACGGTTATAAAGTACAGTAGTGGAAAGTAGCATCAACTGCCCAATCACTCTAGACATGCCAATGACTGAAGGATCAAGATGTAGACATTGCGTTTGATAGCAAAAGACGGAAGCTGACAGACTTGGGACCATGGCAATAGAAGCTAGTATCCAAGTAAGAGGCCGGTATATGCTTTCCTCATGAATTGCCATCAGTAGATCAGATAACTTTTTTGTAGTACTTTCTGTGACTGAACTTTGCATGAGATCATTATCTGACAGTTCCAATAAACCAAGAGATTCCTCGCTTGTTCTTAAAGAATTTGCAAGCTGAATGGAAAGCAAAACTGCAAAACAGAGAAACATTGTTCTAGGTGGTGTTTTCATTAAGAAATATCCACCTATTAAGTTGCCAAGGATTCCACCAGCAGCTGAAGCCATCAATGCATAGGACTGGAGGCCATTTATATTGTGCTTTTGACCATACTCTGCAACAAGAGCATCCTTTGCTACTTCTGTAATTGATGCTCCAAAATTACTTAGAAGAACACATGCCATAAGGGGTGGAAGGGATTGACCAGCAACAGGGATCAGTGCCAATGACCCCCAAGACAGGATCTGCAGAATAACTGAGAAGTTTGGACTCCATCAGGACCTATCATTAGGCTGCCCAAGTAATCAGCTATAAAAGTTATCGCGTTTACATAGTTACAAGTTATCCAACAGGACGAATCCTTAAATCTCTTCTTACAAGGACTATTTCTTTTCAATCGAATTTTCATAATTCATGACAGAAAAGAAAGAGTCTAAACGTACATAGAAAATATAGCATGCATACAAATGCCACAGATTTTCCTTTCTTATGAAAAAGTATCATTTCTATTGCCTTTCCCGAATCTACTATGGTCAATCTTTTTGTCATTGACTAATATATTGGCAAAAGACATGTTGCCAAAACCATTTGCTGATCGTTTTTGGTTCCATTCAACCCTTTTTATTTCTTTAACAAACTTAAAAACTAATAAATTAAATCACTAAAATTCATAGGGATTCAAGATATGCAGTAACTTCACTTTCAATCATTTATTAAAGAACTCGTGAACATGGAAAAAAAGACAACCAGCATCACAAGTATCGTAAGAAAAAGAAAAAAAATCTAGAAAAAGAGAGAGAGAGAAAAAGAAAGAGGGCAAGGAAGCAAAATCAAGGAAAGAATAAAAGAACAAAACCATCAAGCAAGCTATTCTAACATGGGACATAACTTAACGCATGTATAACATAATTTTAAAAGAGGATAAAAAATTGTTAAGTCAACAAAATATTATATTACTAAACTTTGGGCAAAGGGTTGGGAAAAGAACTTGATGGAAAACAGAGAAGGTGAATACATTGCAATTTTGGGTACTTCAGATCTAAATATGATCGACATCATTGAAGAAAAAGTTAACAGAGAGTATTAAACTGAAAATAACATAATATCAAGGATATAAGGAAATGGAAAAGTAAACTAACCTCCAATGGAAATATAAGGAATTCTATGAGCACCACAAATATAAAGAGTATCTGATAAAATTCCATATAAAGGCTTGGCCACCATGGGAAGGTTGCCAGAATTCTGCACAATCTGCAAGGTTGATGGATGCATGTTAAGACTGTGAGCCATGTGGAAGTTCAAAGCCAGCCATGGAAAGCACCTAAAACCCTGTACCCAATACCCCAGTCCACACAAAGCCAACATCTCTTGGCTACCCACATGGGGAAAACCTCTTCTCTCTTCACATAACCTGCTTTTTTGGCTCTTCCTGTAAAAGACTTGAGCTTGGGCCAACAAGGTTGCATTTTTCAAATCGGTTCTGGGTTTTTCTGGTTTGTCAATGGTGTTTGAATCTCGGTTGTGAAAACAGAAGATGGGTTTGAAGTGAAGAGAGGGAGATTTCTTCAATGAAGGTTTTAAGATTTTCGGGGTAATTGGTATCCATGGATTTTGACAAGAAATTGATGGGTAAATCATGATAAGAAAATGCAAGAAACAAAAAGGAAAATTTAAAAAAAAAAAAATGAAAAAAATGAGGTCTTTATGTTGCAGTATTGACTAGCACATTCAGAAGGAAGAGGAAGAGAAAGATGAGATAAGAGAGCAAAGTATATAATAAAACCCCACTTAGTGAATTGCTCAAAGAAGAAGAAAGAACAAGATACTGAAGAGAGTGTGATAAAAGAGAAGAGATCTAGAAGAATGTAAGGGTGGGTTTTGTAATTTCGACATTGCAAAGCAGCAGAGAGAGAGAGAGAGAGAGTTCTGATGAGAAGGATGAAGAGGGTTCCAGCTGATGAATTACTTTGATTTCTGATATTGGGTTTAGTTTGTCCACTTTGATGTATTAGTTTTCGCTTTTGTTTGTTGGGGGATTTGGTAAGGGCCCAGAAATGTGCACTCGCTTTAACGCGCTCCTAGGTTCGAGAATACTGGGACAATACATTAGGATTGTGGGCCCCAGGTGGGGTCCTCACTCAGTCAGGTGGGGATTTTCTGAACGTCAAATTTGTGATCCAATCAGCGGATCTGACGGTGACTGCACGACAATGTTCGGCTCCATATTTTAATTTTGCCGTTTTGGGTATTTTTTTCGTACAAAACGTGAGGTGTTGTGCACGCGCTTGCTCGCTTGCTTTTTCATAACGACGTACGATGCTGGTCGACCGAACCGCCCACATCCAGAATCTAAGCGCGTGGGAATTCCTCTTCTGCTGTCCGTCTATTTTGTTTATTCATTTATCTAATTTTTCGCTTCTAAAGTTCTCTAATGCCTCTTCATATCATCATAGAATTTTTGTTCTCTAGTTGAATGCTAATCTGAATCTAATCATAAACATACTTTTTTTTTTAATTATTATTTCATTTTCTTATAATCATATATAAACATTTGTATTATGACATTGCACTATGGATTACCCAAAAAATAATAAAGTATAATAAGACTCAAATCATATCTTTAAATCTGCAAATGTAATTATTTGACTAATTTACTTCTATTAAGCTACCACGTGAAGTTGAAATGATTAGAATTCAAAAGAAAGGTTATTCATTAATCTAGCATTCTAGTAATTATTAGGGGGAGACTCATAGAATTCTTGTTCTCTAGTTGAATGCTAATTTGAATCTAATTATAAACATACCTTTTTTTTTAATTATTATTTCATTTTCTTATAATCATGTATAAACATTGGTATTATGACATTGCACTATAGGATTACCAAAAAATAATAAAGTATAATAAAACTTGAATCATATCTTCAAATCTGCAAATGTAGATATTTGATTAATTTAGTGCTGCTAAACTACCACGTGAAGGTGAAATGATTTGAATTCAAAAGAAAGGCTATTCATTGATCTAGCATTCTAGTAATTAAAAGCAGAAGACAAAGGGTATTTTGATTAGAAGAACCAAGATATTAATCTTGATGAACGTGGTGTTGAAATTTAATATAACTTAATCATGTTGGATATGGGAGTCTAAATATTGGCTTTTAATTGCAGTAAGAACTCTATTTTACTAGATTTAGTGTCTTTTTATTTTTGCGGGGCTTTTTTTGAACAAAATAAAATTTTATTAAGAAATGATAATAAAAGAACAATCAGATTGAATAAGCGGTTGGAGCTAAATTGGATCTTCCTCCATCCAAATTTCAGTATCATTATTATTATTATTGTTTTTTTTGGAAAAAAAAATGGCATATCTAGCTAAACTATGAGTTACCTTATTTGTCTCTCTACTAGAAAAAACACAAACAAAATTAATAAAGCTCGTTAATTTCTTTCTAATATCATCTACCAAAAAACAATATAACCATGATTCTCATTCATTAGTTAACAATGAAGATGGTTTAGAGTGAAACAATATGACCATGACCAGGTTTGAACAAATTAGAGGGATATGAAATCCACATCATGGTTCTTTCAATTTCATTGGACTACTAAAGCCACATGCAAAGTTCTGATCAGAATAAAATACTTGCAATTTTAATTATAGGTCTCTTCACCGGATAGAGTTATGTTATATGCAAAATATTCTATCAAACAGAGTTATAGGACGCACATACTGTATGATTTATATTTAAATTCATATTGATCACATATACATTAGATTCTATATAAATATAGTCTTCTATGAGAATGCCTTGAATATCTCATTCCCAAATATGTCGTTCCTTATTCTTCTTTCTCTATTTTGTTTTTTGGGTAGTATTCTGCTCTCGAGTAATAGTGATCTCATATAGAACTAGGGAGATTAATTATATTTGTGATATATATATATATATGTATTTGTTTCTTTCTTGTTACAATCAGATTTTAATTATTTTCTTTTCCTTTTTAGTCTTTTAGCTATAGAACTTTATTTACCACTTAGCCGCAACACCTATTTTTCATGTTTGCTTGCTAGTTTTTCTTTTTCGATCCCTCTATATTTGTTTAATGAGTATTTTTGTTGTTCGCACTAAGAAATCAAAATACACACAAAGCCGATTTATAACATTTTTCAGATTGCAGGCAGCTAGCTAGCAAGCTAATATATGCATGTAATTATATATATATATATATATATATATCTACCAAGGTCTTAATCATTGGTTTTAATTTTAGGTTTAGCTTTCTATGGTTAACACGATTCAAAAAAAAAAAAATCTTCTTTTTTTTTTCAATGACATGGAATATTATTGGATAGATCATTTATGAAGAAAGCTGAAGAGCATTATAAATAACATAGTCGAGGGCTCATGTAACATCCCACATCGGTTGGAGAGGGGCACGAAGCGATCTTTATAAGGTTGTAGATACCTCTCCCTTCAAGACGCGTTTTGACAAAACCTTGAGGCCAGGGGAGAGAGGAAATAAACCCTGGACCAAAGAGGACAATATCTTAATGCGGGTGGACTGGGCCGTTACAGCTCATCTCATGCGTTGCAGTAAATTTTGAAAACTCCTAAAGATAGAAGAAATAAACAAAAGAATGGGAAGACAAATTCACAAAAATTACAAGTTTCCAATACTTACAGCAACACATCAGCCTTCAATTGTCATTTTTGTGTTAGCTAATTCTTCTTTTATATAGATGACCTTTCCATTTACATTTTATACATCTTTGAAGAACTCATTAGAAATTAATGATGAATTTTTTGAATTGCTTTTATTAAAAAAAAAAAAGAAGATACTATTGAAAAATGTGTTTAATATACATAGCCACTTTATGGTAATAGAGTATTGGTGACGGAAAAGTATTATATTCAAAACTTCTTGCTCCAAATTGAATTTAAAATTATGTTGAATGGCTTTTTGATATGATTGTGTTGAAAGGTTATTCGAGTTGTTTCCGAATTTGTAATTGTGTTTAATGGTTGTTTGAGTTGTAATTTGCCTCTTTGAGCCTTTTTGTACAAAACGTTGTTGTTTTATAACATCGACGATGGTCAACTAGACCGCCCAGTTAGAGGGCAAGCACACGGGGATTCCTTTCCTCTCCTTCTGTTTGCTTTTCTTAATATTTTATTTTTTATTTATTTTACCACAAATTCCTCTTTTCTTATTCTCTGCTTGTATGCGAGGATTTAAATTGATTTTTTTTTTAATGCAACCGTAAGTATATTAAATGATGTAAAATTACAAATTATTTATAAAATCCAACATTTAATGCTGGATATATAACTGAAAATGATAGAGGATATTGCATGCCCATTAAAAAATATATTTTCAAAAATATTCGACATGATTAAAAACACACACATATGTAATTTTATAATATGTCATAAATTATAACTAGAGATAAAACAAGGAGAAAAACTAAAGGGGAAAGATTGATCGACTTCAAGAGAAAATTGTAAAGCTGCATATATTAATCTATCTAGTATTCTGGTCATTTAGATAAGAGATTGGAGGAAAAAATATATTAATCCGATGATTATGTGGTGATATATATATATATATATATATATCAAAGAATTAGGTGTTTGATAATTTATATAACTTAGTAATGGTGGATATAGGAGTCTAAAGATTGGCTTAATTAAAAAGGGAGTTGTTTAAAAAAATAAATAATAATAATAGAAAAATAAATAAAAGAATGACAATTGGAACAAGTTAGAGGGCTTGATGGAAATCAAACTTTACTAAATTTTCAACTTTTAAATTATGATTTTATTTTATAATGAAAAAAAAATGATGATCCTAAATAACATAATTGGAAATTTTCTTAAAAATCAAAGAACGGAAACACTTATTAAAAAAATTAAACTAAAAAAAAGATAGCTATACATATATATATTAGTTTTATGCAATTTTCAAATTTATAAGTCTTATTCAAGAAATGGCAGGGTCTTTTTGGCAACGACAACAAAACACTCTGAAACACTCTGCAAAAAATTTAGAAGAATCTGAAATCTTCTTTGACGACGAGATGGCTGCTTCAAAATCATCTCGTCGTCCCCAACACCAAGCATCTATGCACAGAATTTGAATTTCAAGAAGATATGCGCCAATCTTGTTCTCCTCCTCCATCTCCGTTTCTTTACCACCAATCACCATCCCCTCCATCTCTGTCATTTCCTCATCCAAATCTTCTATGTGTCCTCGAAACCAAGTTTGATTCTGCAGTGCGAAAGGTTGTCATCATTTTCAAGTTATCACCATCAAATCGTCATTTCCTTAAAATCGCTTCTACCATTGGACATTCGTCGCCTTTAGGTTTAGGTTTAGGTCTAGGATTTAGGGGTGAGGGTTGTTTGTATTTTTTAGCTTTAGGACCAGTTCTTGATATTGTTGCCTAGCAATAAGAAGAACCACATAAAGCCACAAGCAGAGAGAATTTGTTGGAAAAATATGTTAGAAAACTTTCCATCAATCTGTTGTCTCCTACATATTCAGGCGTATCATTTCAAACTTGCGACAGTTCATCAAACTTGCGACAGTTTAAAGAAAAAATGTGTGCCAAGGTTGAAAAAAATATGTGCCAGGGCATACCACTTCAAACTTCCAGACATGCCACTTTAAATTTGTAATTTGAGCAAACTACTTAGACAATTATATTAATTAACTTGTAATTTGAGCAAATTACTTAGGCAATTATATTAATTATTGGAAAACAAAATAATCATAAAGTTCAATGCCTTAATGATTAAAGGACATCAAAAAATTTTTTTAAAAAAAATTCAATTAATAACAACTAAGAACAATGGACTAAAGAAAGTAGACTCTAAAAAATAAAATAAAAAAACTAAATATTATAGAGTCTTGTAATTGTATGTAGAGAGATGTTTAATAAATAGACAAGGAGTTTCTCCATATGCTTATTGTATTTTGGATATGGAACTTTTCACTTTGTATTTTTTTAATAAATCCTATTTATAGTTGTGACTATTCAAAACTTTTCACTTCTAACATATGGAACAATCCATTCTTCTTCAATATATAACTATTTTTTTTCCAATAATTAAAATAATATTTAAATAATTAAATATCAAATTAATAAAAAATTTAATTATTTAAAAATTCAAACTAAATAATGGTAGAATCTTTTGGTAAAACTTTTTTTTTTTTTAATTACTTTGTGATTGAGCAATTTTTCCATGTATCTGTACTATTCTTCATGGTATTCTTTATGTTAGCCTTTGATTTATGTAAATAAGGGGAAAAGAATATTTCTTTCTTTTAAATTAATTGCTAAATTTGATTGCTTTTTTTTTTTTTTTTTTTTTGTTAAACTTGATTTATTTTCGGCTAAAATGTTTTGTTTAATGTAAACAAAGGGAAAAACAATATTCTTTCTTTTATTAATTGATAAATTTGATTGCTTTTCTTTTCTAATATGTTTTGATTGATGTAAATAAAGGGAAAACGATATTCTTTTTTTTTAGCATTAACTTAATTGCTAAATTTGATTGCTTCTTTTTTTTTTTTTTCTTTTTTTCTTTTTTTTTTTTCTGTTAAACTTGATTGGTTTTCGGCTAAAATGTTTAGATTAATGTTAATAAAGGGAAAACAATATTCTTTTAGCATTGAATTAATTAATTGCAGTTTGACATTTATACAACAGGGGTCATCCTGGTGATCTTGGAGGTGTTTCAGTGCTGACCCTCAAGGCTCTACTGCCTCTTCTTCTTCTTCTTCTTCTTCTTCTCAGGACCTCTTCAACTCTGAATACCTGCCCAGTTCTCACAAGTAATCTCTCTCTCTCTCTCTCTCTCTCTCTCTCTCTCTCAAGCATTTTTCCATGTGTGGTTCCATGTATTTCTCCATTTCGTTAGAAATTTGGGTCCCAATTTTGATTTCTTTTGCCCTAATTCCCTGTTCTTGTGATTAGTAAGAGACTGACATTGATTTCTAAAACCAAAATTTAGACACTCAAAAGGAAAGAAAATCCCTTTTTTAGCGCTGTTTTCTCTCTGTTACATAACACAAAGCAAGCTGGTGTCTGATGATGAAAGAACAGCTGAATAATAGTGGTGAAACTGATTATCGAAATCTGTTAACTTTTCTTATTCATATGCCATTCTAGTGTTACGCCTGCATGACTGAGCTTCAACCAAGTGTGCACCTACACAGCACTCTTGTTATGTAGGTCTTTTGGCATACCTTTCCTTATTTTTCTTTTTGCCATTGTTTTCGAATTTTAATAAGTTCTCCAATTGAACTTATTGATTATTATTATTATTATTACTTTGGGAAAATTGACTTATGGTTTGTTTGTAATACATTGAGAATTGCATAAATTTTAAAACTAGGATGATGCTATTGGTTCAGCCATGTATATTGTAATACACATGCTGCCAAATAGTTGAATTAGTTTTCCTGAAAATACCTGTGTCCATATTTTAGGAAAGCTTTCAGTGTTGGGTATTCGCTAGAGAGTGTGAAACTGTCATCTAATTTGAACCATCCGGACATTATACGCATAATAAGTTGGGTCCTTTCTCTTGATGCAGCTGGTTTTGGAGATCATTTGTTTGTTCTAGCATATGGTTTTATGTCAATTACCCTTAAATCATGTTGTACTTCTGGATGGTTTTCATGTCTTGAATGCTTCTCTCCTAGCATACTATTCCGTGTCAACCGCTGATCAGTTTCTTTATGCGTGTCATATTACCTATTTACAATGCAGTTACCACCCAAATTCTATTGTATGCTCCCAAGTGAAGGCATCATCCAGTATCATCCAGAGGGCAACTGATATCTAGACTTTCTTTCTGCTTATTTTTCTGTTAATCAGGTAAAAAAGAGTGAATAAATTTTGGTGTTCCATATGAACTTTGTAATTTAATTGATTTATCAACATTGCCTTATAGTCTTGTACTTTCTATTTAAATCACATAGCATGAATGTTCTTGCTTGAAGTCATTTCAACAGTTCATTTATATCAATTTTGTTGTTAGGACTATAGCCTTGCCACTGTTTGCTTGAAGTCGGACTTCTTGATGGAAAGTTTGAAAGTGGGTGTCTTGTTACTGTCCTCGAACAAAAAAGACAATGCCTCTGCTACAGTGTTCATCATTCCTGCCCAAAAAAAGAAATCTAAGATTAAAATTTAAAAGGGAGAGATCCATATGGTCCAAAGCCTAACCAAACCTTCTGTAGTTTTAGTAGAATGATTGGTGAGCATTGGAGCTAGCTAAAAGATTTCTGACAAAGTGGTAAGATCATGTCTGTGAATTTTAATTAATTTATTGATTTCTTCTTTCTCGATCTCAAAAGGCAGGCACTAACCTGTGCGAGGTGTATGTGAAGCTGTGAAACTGTGCCACACAAAGGTGGACATGATAAACCTTATAAACATGACATTTATTTAATTATCTTACCACTTTTGGACTCGATCTCAAAATGCAATCCAACTAGAAAAATGGAAAGTGTAAAAAGAAGCACCTCCATATAAATATATATATATATATATATAATATTTAATTATAGATTAGACCAGGCCCAGATTATTTATGGCCTTTTTACTTTTCAAAAATCTTTTTTTTTGGTTTTTTGGTGTAAACCATTATCGTATAAAATATCTTTATCATAAGATTCTCACGGTGTTTTCACCATATTAAAATATTAAAATAATATAAGAAACTTTTTAAATTACTTTAGGAAACTAAATAATATTTTAAAATTTATATTATCTACTTGCAGTTAACTACAACACTTAAAACAGACTAAGGCGTGTATGATAAACTATTTATTTTATGAGATTGTTGCACTGACTTTTTCCATTAGCATGAACTGAAGTTCTTTATTGATATGCCTAGCTTAAAGGATTGTGTCATTATCAATACCAGAAAGAAGATTTATGAATTTTTAGCATAGTGAAATTTTTTTGAAGCATTTTGTGTTAAAAAATTTCTTTAGGATGTTGATAAGTTGGTCCATATGCGGTTCTGTCTGTATAAAACTATTTAAAATGTCTGGGAATTAAGTGGTTATGATCTATTCCATTTTTTGTTATTTTCATAATTCACCAGTATTAAGGAATTAATTTGCAATAACATTACATGTTTGTATATGCAATTAGTTAGTATATTAATATAATCTAGATATCAATGAATCAACCTTGAAGAGATTAAGAATATATTTGATATAGCTGGTGAAAGTGGAGCTCTAGTCTGTAGAATTTTTTATAATAGATCTTTTTAAAAAATAATTTTTATTAAAAAGCTAATAAGTGTTTAGTTATATATAAAAAAATTATATTCAATGCTCATTAAATTATAATAAATGCTTATTAAATTTCTATATAAAATAAAAAAAAAAACTTTTTAGAGGAGCTCAAAATTTGAACTTTTCTAAAACAACTTAAAAAAATTTTTTTTTTTAACTTTTTTCAAACTTCTATATTTTTTTATAAAAAAAAATTTGGCTCTCAAATAAAGTTTTAAGCCAAAAAAAATCCTGCCAACAGTCTAAATATAAATTAATTAAATAATTACATGTGTAAACAATCAATCAAATAATGAATCAATACAACTTCAATTGGGACTGAACTGCGCAGATATAGTTTCCTCGGAGGGAGCGCATGGAGGATACCATAGCACACTAGATTTATAACGTAATTTTTTCTATCACGCACAAAGCCCGTCTAGCTCAGTCGGTAGAGCGCAAGGCTCTTAACCTTGTGGTCGTGGGTTCGAGCCCCACGGTGGGCGAATGTATTTTTTTAATTTTTTTTTCCCCACTTAAGATCACAATCTATCACCCCACCCATAAATCTTTAAATTTAAATTCTAATATTAAATAAATAGATAAAAGTTTCATTGCACAAAATAATATCTACATATACAACAATGATCTTTACTTGCAGGAAACATCAAGTGGCTACATAATACAAAAACCACTCCACTTTGTTTCTCAGCTACAATGCGTTCAAAGTTTTTTTTTTTTTCTCCTACACGCTGACAGTCACTCTTTCTGCAGTGCACTACTATTCCCCACCATGAGGAACTCTTGTGCAAATTGCAGAATGAGCCTCTCTCTTCTACTTAAGAAACAGAGATTCATTCAATCCCGCTTAATCTTTGACGGGTTTCTTGAACTCTTTAAATAAAGGAGGAAAACCCAAGAGGCAATCTTACTTGAGACCTTTCTTAGATTGAGCATGACGTAAACGCTAGTCAGTTAGGCATTGAAAATTCCGTTGAAACCACGTTCAGATCAAGGTACAAGCTCAAAATGTCTTTCCAATAGCGAGTAAACTTCAGTAAGTGAAGAAACTTTGAAATCGGGTTTGTGATCCACATTGGCATATTCTGGAGCATTGTATCTCCCACTTTCATCAAGCAAGCATGTAAATGCTCCTGCTCGCTTTCCGCATGCCACCTGCAAAGTCAGGTACTTTAAAACGATTTCTCTCCATGTAGCATGGTCAATTAGAATATTACACCCTAATCATGACAGGAAATTTTAGTCTCATAAGACCTAAGTAAAACCCTAGAGATAGCATATAACTCCAGCAGCATTGAATCTGGAAAAAAACATCTGCCACCTAGAAATTTCAGTCGTCTTATTTTATCATTCACAAAGCACCTTTTTTCTGCTTATTCATCACATTGCAAACCCACATGATACAACACAAAATAAAGAAGATAACCCGTATCACTTAAGCATCAATAACATTATTTTCTAGAAGTGAACAAGGGAACATACATCATCTTTAAGACTATCACCAACCATAATCACTTCATTAGGTTCAACTTCCCAGATTGAACATATATGCAGTAATGGAGCTGGATCTGGCTTGCAAGGACGAAATTCCCTGCTAAGAGCTGGAGAAAATTTCATCTGCAGTAATAACAGATATATCAAAAAGACATGAAAAGATCTCATAATGAAAAGTTTCTAGAGGAAAAGAAATTTACAATTTTATGTTCTACCTTTTAACATTGGTGCCATAAAATGAGAAATATTTCAGATTTATGCAACAGCTACCTTCGTTGTTCAAATAATTGGTAAAAATGTCAGAACTCATAAAGGTGTTAATAACTATACATTTACATTTTTAGAAGAAAGGATATTTTCAAGTGAAAGAAATAAACAGAGGCACCTAGTCCCTCTATCTTTAAATTTAAAGTACTTTCCTTGGGATGTAGATGTAATTGATACTTGACTGTGCAGACAAATAGCATTGCGATTTCATGGCCAATTATATACGATCAATTAAATTGCAATCACTTCAAATTAATATTATGCAAACAAAGAAAATTATGTTGACCAATATTACAATAACAATTCTGTGTAAAAAGCACCATTAATATGTAGCCATTTGTGAACTTCAGTGCACTTACCCCAAAACGTTGATGGAACAAATCAACTGCGTCGTTAATGTTGCGTGTGATTAATCCCCTTCTGAAAATAGTAAATGCAAATACAAGCATATTTCACCAACGTCGCTTATTGGGCAAATTATATCACTAGGACCGAAACGGTTTAAAACTATTAAACCAGAAATTCAGCTAGCAAAAAAAGTATCTTCTTTAGTACTTCAATACATGCAAAGGTCAATGTAAACTCACTAAACTCGCTATTATTCACTAATCATTTAATGGTCTAAATTTTAAACACCTGAAATTTTTGATGAGCATGCATATACAGATGCCATTTTTTATTAGATCTGTGTGCAGGTGCAAAAATACATGAACATTACGAATGAACATGCAAAACAAATTGGTTTTTATCAGAATTAGATGGTAAACTCCGGTACCATTAATCACTCACTTACTGAAATATTGTCATCATGCAATGTTAATTGCACAGTGACCGAAATAGAGGGCAAATGGCACTCAAGTCCACAACCTCAATCCTCAACAACCAAAATTCAATTATTTGAACATTTAAAGCCTTATACGGGGATCTAAGTTATCCAGCTACCTTTAACTAGATTTTCTCACCACTCAGGACTCAAGGAGCTCAAATGAATCATAACAAACCAAAGTGTAACAAAGAACAAGAACTAAATATTAAAGTGCAGAAACTGTGCCTGACCTTATTTTTTTAGAATCAAGCAAACCACAAAGTTCTGCTGCACCTGCACCATTATTCATCCACATTATTAAATTGCTTCAACCAAAGAGGTCCTTTGACAAGTACACCACAAAACTCAGGCAAACTCATTTAGTTTCCAACACTAGAAGAAGAACTATTTCACAAGATATTTATTTATCAAAACACCAAAAGGTTAAAAATTAATTACTACAAGACCCACATTACCACTTTACCACGATTTCCTGGCAACCATTCACTAAGAAAGCCATCATCCAGTCATCCATCAATCCCATAGGTAGAAACAAAATAAATAAATAAATAAATATAAATCTATATATAACATCCAAGGCCCCTGTCATGTCCCTTCAAATATTAGAGATAATAATAAAAAATTGGGAGAACTAAAGTTTATATATTCTATAACTTCACCCACATTCATTTATTGATCATTATTTTTTTTTTCTTTTTTTCCTTTTTTTTTTTTTAAAAAAAGGCAATTTCATTTGCTTATAAAATGTTTTCTGCATTCAAATAGAAACCCATAACCAAGAAAAGAACCCAAAAAAGAAAAAAAAGAAAAAAAAGAAAAAAAAGAAATCCCATACCAGGCATGATTTGAAGGCGATCGAGCCCCTGGCGTTCGTAATCAGTAATAATCTCGTAGGCCTTTTTTTGCCTATCGGGGCTCCAATTCTCAATCTGCTGCAAAATATCGATCCCAGATGGGTTTTCCGATTTAATCCTTCTGTACTCGTCGTCACCAAGAACTGCTTTATACATTGCCAAGAAATCGATGACAGGGACCGTAAGCGTTCCGTCCATGTCGAAAACCACGCCCCTGAGGCGGGTTCTGGGAGTAGTGGTGGTGGTGGTGGAGGTGGTTCTGTGGTTGGTAGGTAAAGAAGAGAGATTGGCCATGGAGATTTGGGATTTGGGAATTATTGGGTTGAAGAAGGAGGATGATTTGGATAAGCATAGGCGAAAGGGCATTGCAGACAGAGAAAAAAAAAGGTGCAAGAATTGGGAAGTGGATATTTATAGGGTGTCTGGATATTTGGTGGATATTTATTATGGACAGGGAAAAAGCTTAGGCTGTGAGATTAACAAGTGGGACTGAGAAGAGTGTCAGAAAGATGTGGGGGCTTTTGGGTTTTTGATTTTGATTTTCAGGTAGTGGAAAGTAGAATCATTGAACTTGGGATTCTGTTTGTTTCTAATTTTGATTCTCATTCTGATTGGTGGGAAAAATTTGTTGAGGAGGTGGAAAAAAAACATGAGGGATTTCAAATTTTTCTTTTTCTATTTTGTTTATTTGTTTGTTTCTCGAGAAATTGGAATAGGACACCGGTTTAGGGGAGAAAATGATGAATTGGACTGAGTGTTTATAAAGAATCCAAGTAAAACTTACAAGATCTAAAAATTGTAATTCAGAAGTCAAGAGAAGCCCTTTCACTACTCCATATCCAATGCTATTGTATTTTACCATTGCATGGCCAAATTTTGATAGTATAGTCGTTTTGAACCTCTTCAAGTATGAACTTTAAATTTTGCTAATTGTATTTTTTATATGAAATTTGATATAAAAATACAATCAATAAATTCTGATGATGAGCTTTATTATAATAAAATTTATAAAGTTCACATCATTTGTTAATGTAATTTTAAATTTTTAATTGTTAAAAAACTAAATTGAGTAAAACCGAATGCATCCAACCATTTCAAATATTTGATTAAATAATTTTTTTTTATTTGCCAATATCATATTTTTAATATACGCCATTGCAAAAGACCAAAGTTCTAAAAGGCGTTGTAAGTAAGATAGTGAAGTCAAGGCTTAAGCTTGTAATTAGACATGTTTAAGTGAAGCCTATGCATTAAACCAAAAAAAAACACAAAAACAAAAAAAAAAATCTTTCTTTATTTTATTATTATCTTAATTATTCTAAAACCAGTAAATAATAAAATAATACATACTTTGAATTTTAAATTGCATATGAGTTTATATCACTCTAATGCATCTAATTAAAATAAATTTGTAGACAATTAACTAGAATAAATTCACAAAAACTTTATAATTTTCAAGTCTCCAATAAAAAAAAAAATTATCATGAAAAACATAATTTAGTGGAAAAACACCAACCGAACCTTCCTATTTGTGAATTCAAAATTAAGGCTTAAGTTTTAATAAATTTTATTATTATTTTAAATGATCTTATGCTGTTAAGTTTACGTACTAAGAATTTTGAAGTTATACCAATGATATTGTTAAGTGGCTTTTTATTTTTAACAAAAAAAAAATGATCTCTTAATAATTTTTATTAGACAATTAAATATCACTAGAATCTATCTTTTGTTTAATTACTCTAATTCATTATCCTCTTCATCTAATTCATTGTCTATGTTATTAGATGCAAAAAATTGTTTTTAGACTCCTTAATTTCAACTTGAACACCACAGGTTTTCATGTATTGTTAAATATGTGAATTTTTAATGTTTTATTAAGTTATAACTTAACTTTTTAAAAAAAAAAATTAATTAAAATTAACTTTAATTTTTTTTAAGACCTACGCCTTTTCGCGCCTAGATTCACCCTTGGATGGTTAAAATACCATTAACCTTCTTTTTCCACACTTATTTATTTTTTTATTTTTTTGGGCTGAAACGTCTTTTTCCACACTGAAGCTATATGTAAGGCCTTGTTTTTCCACGCCTCACGTTTAAATCCTGCCTTTGTGCGCCTTTTAATACACCGGTAAATCATACTAAAATTTGACATACACATTGATATTTATTATCAGAAAATTTATGTTAATATAAAAATTTAAAAATTCAAATAGATTGAGATGCTCTAAACTTTCCCTAAACAAAAAGAGACAAAAAAAGCTTTATAAATTTCTTCAACTTAATTTTGCTTTGTTGTTATGATATTTGATTTATATAATATTTAATAATCATGTCCAATTTCAAGTAATTGAATGTTTCAAACTTTACATTCTACACTCTTTTTTTTTTTTTTTTTTGTTCTTTTTATGAATCTAAAGTGTTGTGCACTCTTTTATGTAAAATTACCACAAAAATTATATATATTTTGGATGTTATGACAAAAATTATATTTATTAATATCTCTAATTCTCTATGTTTAAAAAATATAATTAACTCCTTTTTTTTAATATATATATATATATATATAGATATGAAATATTAAAATATTAAATTAAAATTAAAATGTTAAATATTCATTAATTAATGATTATATGAAAATAATAATAATAATTATTATTATTTTCTTTCTTAATCGCCTAAAGGTCACAAGGTACAAGCCTCAGCTTTAAAAGCCTTCGCCGTTCCTCCTATTCTTGGTCTCCACCGTCTGTTTCTCTCTCTGTCCCCCTCCGGCCACCGTAAAAAACCGCCTTCTTCTCCTCCTACTCGCAAGTGCCAAGCGCATGGCCAGCAAGCCAATCTCTGAATCTTCGAAGAAGAAGAGGATCAAGAGGAAACGAACACTAAACCAGGACGCCGAGCTCGAACAGCTTGACTCTCTTCCATGGAACCCTTCTCTCTCCGGCGAAGACCCTTTCTCTCTCTTCATTGGCTCCAATGAGCTCGAAGGAGGTTTGGTTCGCTTCTACTTTCTTCGTTTCTGAGTAGAGTTATTAAAAAAAAAAAAAATTTGAAAATCTGTAAAAAAGAAATTGCTCAAAATGTTCAATATTTGGGAGATAAAATTAAAACTTTGCTGCTAAGAGGAAACGGAAGTAAAAATAAATAAATAAAAATTGTCCTAGTTTTTCTTGGTTTTTACTGATTGCACTGATAAATTATATTTATGCATGTGTTTGTTTTTCTGAGAAAGAAGATGATTGAGCACAAGGGTTTATGGGGTTTAAGGTTTTGAAATAAAATTACGAATTTAATAAGCTTAATGAAAGGAAACAGAGAAAAAAAGCTAATTTTTTTTCCAACATTTTATTTGTTTGTTTTCTGAGAAAGAAGATTAAGGAGCAAGGTTTATGGGGGTTTAAGTTTGTGAATGGTTCCTTATTATTTTTATGAATATAGGTTTTCTTTCGCTTGAAGAGATTGACGAAGTCGATTATGGTTTAGAATTTCCTAAACCTGAAATAGAAAGCGGGAAGAAAAAGTCTGAGCCAAGCAAGAAATCGAAGAAAAGGAAGAGCAGTGATGTTGATGGCAATGGTAATGATGGGATTGAGGCTAAAGCCGAAGAGAAATTGGAAGAGAATGAAAATGTCAAGTCTGAAAAGAAAAAGAAGAGGAAGAAGAAAAAGAAAGTGAAGGAAGTGAAGAAAATTGAGGATGTTGAAGGCAGTGATGGTGAGGAGATTGAGGCTGAAGTTGAGAAAGAGAAAGATGGGAATTTGAATATTGAACAGAAACGTAAGAAAGGAAAGAAAAAGAAGGTGAAGGAATCTCAGAAAAAGGAAGAACCCCCAGCTGGTTAGTATTGTGTTTTCATATTTACCATTTTGAAAATGTGTTTTTCTGCTCTCGGTGTTTCGTTCAGTTTGATACTCTAGGAAAACTGGGCATAGGACGTTTTGTTAATTTAATTTACTGGAATGATGGTGAAACTGTCAATGACTGATGTAATCCTACAATATCTGATTGTTCTGTGTAATTTGATTTTATCGGTTCGTTTCTTAAACCTGTGTATTGAATATCTTGTTCAACACTTCAACTACATATGGCTTGTAGGATTCTGTAAAGAATTTGGGGAGTAGATTTTATTGAAAATTCATGTGAAACTAATAAGGACATTTTCAACATTGGTTTCCTCTGACTGTAGTTAGCAATAGCAAAGATGATGTTGAAGAAGAGGCTGTTGATGAAACTGAATATTATGCATGGAACGAGTTGAGACTCCATCCTCTTATTATGAAATCCATATACAGGCTTGGTTTTAAGGAACCAACACCAATTCAAAAAGCTTGTGTTCCTGCTGCTGCTCATCAAGGGAAGGTTGGTTGTTATGCTTCTTGTTCAATTTCTTAAATAATTTATGAGTACATTAGGCTTGCGACAATTTTAATTTTTTCGTGTGACAGGATGTTATTGGTGCGGCAGAGACAGGGTCTGGCAAAACACTGGCTTTTGGTTTGCCCATTTTCCAGCGCCTCATCGAAGAACATGAAAAGGCTGCAAGGATGCTTGAAGAAAAAGGTGAGGAAGCAGAAAAGTTCGCTCCAAAAGGCCTTTTACGGGCTCTCATTATTACTCCTACAAGGGAACTTGCACTTCAGGTAATGCATTCATCTCTTTTGTTGCTTCTGTTAGTGTCATCTCATTTCTTAGTAGCCCAAGTGTATGGGACGGTATTGTAAATAGTCTTTATCTGTGACATTGGAGCTTAATGATTCTGCTTGCTATATTTCTCATCTTTGTATTCATCATATCTAGATCATTAGTATTGGGAACATATTTATTTATATGCATTTGAGTATTTGATTGAGTTTGGATTTATGCATCTGCTTTTTGATAGATTGACTTTAGATAATTTATGAAACTGTGAATGAAGCTTTTTGGAAATACTTTTTAAACCTGATAAGTTATCAGTCATTTGGAAATGCAGCCTTCATTTTGCTTCATAAAAAGCTGTTGTTCACTACTTGAATTATTTTTCCATTTATTAGAAGAAGATCCAAATATGCTTTCTTTTTGTAAAGTAGAAGCAGGATTAGACAGTATTCGCTAATATACCCAAAATGAAATCTGACGACAAACAAATATATTACAGTAAAAACTGACCAAGTAGGACATGATGCTTAAATACAATTCAATTTATTGGTTTAATTTTTATCTTCACTATGAGATTTATAATAGTTATGTTGGGGTTTCATTTTTTCATTTATAGGTCACTGATCATCTCAAGGCGGTCGCGAAGGGTATGAATGTTAGAGTAATTCCAATTGTTGGAGGGATGTCAACAGAAAAGCAGGAGAGACTTCTAAAATCTAGGCCTGAGATTATTGTTGGAACTCCAGGTAGATTATGGGAACTTATGTCTGGGGGAGACAAGCATCTAGTTGAGGTCAGTGCTCTTACATAGGATAATGTAACTGATATCAAACTGCTTATTTTACTTGTATTATATGTTGCATCTTGTTCATTTGAGTGCATTTGAAGCTTAGCTTAAGTTCCATTGAAATGATGTTTTCCTTATAAATGGTTCAACATTAACAGAGTTGGCATTTACTAACAGTGTAGACTGAACCAGCAAAACCAACACCATAGTCTCCCAAGAATTTTGGCGTACAGACATAGAGGAATATTGGCGTACACCATAGTCCAGACATAGAGGAATATATTATTATTATTCATATTGAATTAGACACTGGATAGGTGTTGCATTTGGAATTGTACCTACCAGAAGATTATAATTGAGTTGCTTTAAAAGCATGCCATCAATTGCTTAGGAAGGTTCTTAATTTATGGGAATGTGGTGTTTATTGACCGAGGTGAATCATTGTATATGTTTAATTGTTAAACCCTCGTAGAAAGCACTACAAGTAATTGAAATAAGTCCATCCAATTAAATTGCAATTTAGAATGGAACTGTGTTTTGACCCCATTTCTTGTTTTGCAGTTACATTCGTTGTCTTTCTTTGTGCTGGATGAAGCAGATCGAATGATAGAAAATGGACATTTCCGTGAATTGCAGTCAATAGTTGACATGCTTCCTGTGCACATCAATGGTTCAATTCAAGGGCATTCTCAGAACGCAGAAAATTGCAATACAGTTTCAAGTGTCCAGAGAAAGAAAAGACAAACATTTGTTTTTTCTGCTACTATAGCACTCTCTGCTGATTTCCGTAAGAAGCTGAAGCGTGGTGCACTAAAACTGAAGAAATCCTTGTCTGATGGGTTGAATTCTATAGAGACTCTCTCTGAACGAGCAGGGATGAGAGACAATGTTGCCATCATTGATTTGACGAATGCATCCATTTTGGCAAATAAGCTTGAGGAATCATTTATTGAGTATGTTCCTTTTCATCTATTTTCCTTATTGAGTATTTTTCTTTTTATCTATTATCCAGCATCTGGATCTCTTTTTTCCTCGGAGGGTGGCTGCCTTTGTTGTTTTAAATGGTTATGGTTTTGTATGGTTTGCAGGGTTATAAAGATGTCTTTTTGGCTTGCTATCTTTAAGTGCATGCTGGTGTTATATATTGGCTTTTGTCTTTTGACTTTTGTGGTTTTTGTTATTTTTATTTCTACTATTTTTATGTGTATTCTGTTATCTTATAACCTTATTTTTTTTAAAGAAAAGTGATGAATAATGGTTTGTGGCTATTGCTTTCCAGTAACTTTCATTGTCTGTCTAGTTGTACTTTTATTATTATCTTTTAAAGCAGTCATGTATGTCTTTGGCTCTCATTATTATAAGCTTACAGTGTGTTGTTAAAGGTGACATGTGCCTTGACTATGGAATTTTTTACATTCCATAAACATGATTAAGAGCGATTGTTATGGTTAGGAATATGATTGCAAAGAAACAAAAATATAAACTGATACGTAGATATATTAATACTTGAAAGTTAAGATCTTAAATGCTTAGTCATCTTTCTGTGCTCTTTTGAAATCAAAATGGTTCTAAGTGAGACATTCTAGTGTGATTAGAGGTATTTGACGAGCTATTGGTGGCTGTATTTTGTTTCACCTACTTGTCAATTTAGAAATTTTGTTTTCTCCCTTGGAAGCTAAAATATTTCCACTTTTGAGTTGTAGAATAATCTTGTGTATATATTATGGCTTGTTCATTCTTCTAATCTTTAAAATATGGCAGATGCAATGAGGAAGATAAAGATGCTTATTTGTATTATATTTTGAGTGTTCATGGACAAGGCCGCACAATAGTCTTCTGTACATCAGTTGCAGCATTGCGGCATATATCTTCTGTCTTGCGCATTCTTGCCGTCAATGTCTGGACACTTCATGCCCAGATGCAGCAGCGAGCTCGATTGAAGGTTTATTTTCTCCTTATTAACTTTTAATTTATTTTGCATGTTCTCTTGGCACTTGAGAAAGCTGACAAGAAGTTGTGTTGTTATTCCATATTTCATCTGTGGTTTGTTCATTTCTTTGGGTCTTTATGGTTATTATATGTCTTTTATGTTTTACTGTCACATAAGAGGATCCATTATGGCTGAAATCTAGGGAGAAGCTGGGCTTTTCAGCTGGTAAATGGGTGGTGGTCCACTTAGCACTGATCAAGAATGAATGCATGACAAGATGGTTAGACTTTTAATTGTTTTGGATTTGTGGGTTTGATCAGTTTCCAAAAGCTTAACATGATAGGAGGTGTCCCAACTATGCATGTTAAATTATCAAGTTAAAAACATTATATAGATGACCCTGAAAATAAGTTGACACTGGATTGTTGACACTCAACTTGCATGTGAGTAAACAGTTATTTTAAAAGAATGGAGGGATTTGAATGCAGCACTAGTTAGACATTTTTGGCTTTGGTACTAAGATTAGTTGCCACCATTCCCAAAAGCTTAGGCTGTTAGGAAGTGGCCAAGCGGGGTTTACTATGTATATCAAGTTAAAACATTAGCTAGTTAACATTTCCTTTTCCTTTAATCAAAGAACTGTGAATAGAAAGATTTAAATCATGGGTTTGTTCACATTTTATTATCACATTACTTATCATTTTAACTGAAGGGGTAAATATTTTTATTTATTTATTATTTTTTTGTGTGTCTGTTTTAATTCTCCTTTTGTCTGTTGTATTAAATATAGGCAATTGATCGTTTTCGGGGAAATGAACATGGTATACTTGTTGCAACTGATGTTGCAGCTAGAGGTCTTGATATTCCTGGTGTAAGAACTGTTGTTCACTATCAGCTTCCACATTCAGCAGAAGTAAGTTAAGTTCTAGGTCTTTACCTTGTTATGTTGAGGTTTTTACTTTATTTGACATTCTTGCGTTTCCTTTATTAAACGTTTCTCATATTGTGTTAGGTTTATGTTCATAGAAGTGGTAGAACTGCAAGAGCTTCTGCTGATGGGTGCAGCATTGCACTTATCTCACCAAATGAAACTACGAAATTTGCTTCTTTATGCAAATCATTTTCTAAGGTAGCGATTAAATTTGCTTCTTCTTTCAATCTTCTAAGGTAATGCCTCGGAGAGAAGGATCTTTTTTGAATTATACATCATGGAAACGTTAAGTGTTTTGGTTTTGAAGAATGAGATTGTAGTTCTATTGTCCTACTTCAAATTTCAAACTCATCAACTGCCGCACTTTCCTGTCTTTGTTACCACACTTTAGCCTTACATTTAAATACTTTGCATTGTAGGGTGGCTAGACACATCTGTCAGATATCAATCTGTCTGTAGATCAGATATCAATCTGTTTGTAGTTTTTGTTTCTTAGTTCTTGGAGAGGCTATAGTATTTGCAATATCCAGAGAGTGACTCCACCCTGCATTTTGTGGGATTATGGAGGAAAGAAATGGTTCAGACTTGGGACGTTTTAAGAGTTATAAATCATCTGTAGGATCTAAGTTATAAAAATCCTTCGAATTTTTTGTCTTGAGAAAACTACACTAACGCCTATCTTTTACACTTTTTTCAAATGTACAATTTTAATTCTAGAAATGACAGTTTGTTCCCATTGGATTTTAAATCTATTTGACTTGCATCCCCTCCATCAGTCAACA
This sequence comes from Ziziphus jujuba, assembly GCF_031755915.1. Lineage (NCBI taxonomy): Eukaryota > Viridiplantae > Streptophyta > Magnoliopsida > Rosales > Rhamnaceae > Ziziphus > Ziziphus jujuba. Next base: position 19,845,821 of record NC_083381.1, on the reverse strand, counting down.
ATACGTTTGTCATAATCAACACAGGTTAGTTTTTGTAAATCAAATTTACCTTTCTAATATATGTAAAGTAACAAATTACTGGCTACACTTGAAACTATTTTGCATGAAAACACATCATACACCCTGTACATAAATTAAGTAGATATTTGTTGTTTATTAATGTTATATTTGAATCCTTCTTGTATTTGTTTTCCTGTCTAGCAAACTTCTATGCATTGCTTATCAAGGTTAGTGTACTTTGTCATGCAGGAAAGTTTTCAGAGGTTTCCTTTGGACAGTTCTTATATGCCAGCAGTTATGAAACGTTTATCACTTGCACGACAAATAGACAAGATTTCACGAAAGGACTCCAAGGTATTTAACTTTAACTTCATGCAGTTTCAGAGGTCAATTAAAGTGGCCTATGCCTATACTAGGTGCAACCTTTATTTTCAAAATCGACTTTGGTTAAAATTTGTAATATGTTTAGCTCTATTTGGTTATCAGTTCCTTCACATCTTCTTAGCTGATGGAAACTATGAGTGATTGATCTCAACTCAAGCTTAGGAAAACTAGTGGTATTTTGCTCATGCTCAACTTAGCTTATTTTAGGTATGTTTGAGCTTAGCTTGGCTTAATTCATTGCAAACTGAATTCAAGTCAAGCTAGAATAAATCCTGAGAGTAGAAAATCAAACCATCTTGAGAGCTAAAAAGATTTGAACCTTAATTTCCGTAAGTTAACCCAAAAAAAATAAAATTTGACCCTCTAAACCTTTATCATATTTTATTTAGTACAGATATATTTTTTAGATCCAGATATAATTAATATTATTTAGAAGTTATAACTTTCCTAAAATATTTAAATTGATCATTGTACATTTTTTATATACCCATGATGGTCCATTGATGCTTAAAAATAAAAACTATAATTTTGTTTTCGTTTTCAAAAGGAAAATGCACAGAAAAGCTGGTTTGAACGAAATGCAGAATCTGTTGAGTTGCTTATGGATGATGATGAGAGTGATGAGGAAAAAGTGAAGAACCATAAGCAAAAAAAAGTCATCTCTGCAAATTTAAAAAAGCTGCAGCAGGTTTGTAATGTAAAATATACTTCATGATTACATTGAACTGCCTGTCACTGTTCAATGCAAATGTTTGGGTGACTGTTTATTTATTCTTTTTATTGGGAAATACAGGAGCTTAAAACTCTGCTTTCACATCCGCTACAACCCCAAACTTTTTCACGTCGTTACCTAGCAGGGGTAACTATCTCTTTGAGACTCTTTATGAATTTTAACAACTTTTGTTTGTTGCTTTGAGTTCACCGCTGTTATTCTTGGTGAAGATAAATTTAGTGCAGAACTGCAGATACATATTTGCCTTTACTGTTTCATGGTATATATAATGTAAAACAAGAAGTTAAACTAGGTCAAGAGTGAGAATGAAGATGGGACTGAACAGACAGCTCTGATCTTAAAATAGTTTTTGTTTATGGACAAGATGGTCCTCATTTAAATCTGTGGATATTATTTTCCACTTGTTTAGTTAAAGAAAAGAAATTTTATTCTTTTGTTTTCTTTGTTGTTGTTGTTGGTTCCCCCCACCCCTATTGTACTTGTTTGTATATTATCCATCTGTTGTATGTATGAATGTGCATTTAAATGATGAAAATCTTAATATATTTCAAGTATGTAAATAATGGTCGTTAAGTAAGGTAAATGTCTGATTGGAATTGGTTTAACTGGGACCCTAGCCAGTATGTTTTGCTGGTAGCGGGTATTTGTTTCTCTTGTTGACAATTCAGATAAGAATCTGAAGGAGCATGCTTTCAGGTTTGCTCTAAGACAATTTCTTACGATATTAACATGTCAATCAATGAGTTCAATTACATTTGCAAGCCTTTGGATGGAGATAGGGCGATGACTTATGTTTCTGGTTGTATTATGATTTAAATATTATTACCCTTTCAGACTTCAAGAATTCAGTTTTAACCTTATAGTTATATGACCATATGATGTTAACGATGTATTTTTACTTTAGGATTGCTAACTTATATGGTGATGCATTGATGATGATTTTTTCTCCCGAGTAGTTTTTTTAATTATTTTAAACTATTTTTTAATTGCGAGCCTGGTTTGAATATTACTATTGGATGATTATTCCTACATGTTGCTGCATGTAAAATACATTTTAAAAGATGTGCATATATTCTCTAGTAAGGATTACTTCTATTTCATTTGTGCTTTGTTCATGTCACTTATTTGAGTAAAACTGATATACCTTTATATTATGCTTATTTTATCTAGGCTGGTGTTTCCCCTCTCGTGCAACATCAGTTTGAAGAATTAGCTAAACAAAAGCTAGGTGATACAATAAATTCAGGAGAAAACAAAAGAAGAAAGTTGGTTGTTATAGGTCAGGATTGTGTAGAGCCACTCCAAGCGCTTCGAAGTGCTGGGCAACAGGTATATGTATAGCAATCTTTCTCTGACTTTTTCCTTTGGATTGGCTTAAGTTAAACCAAATAAAATACCCGCAAACATTACCTTTTCTCAATTCTCATACATTAGCTGCTTGATATACTGATCACCGAAATCCTAAAGTGCGATTTAATTAGCCGAAAAGTTCAGTTTTCAAGTATTTCATCTCTCACTTTCACTCTCACAGGTGCACATGGATGTTAAAGAGATGGCAGAAAAGCGAAGAAATATGGTGAAACTGAAGAAAAAAAGAAAAGCCGAGAAGAAACGTATAATCTCGATTCTCTCTTTTTCTTCATTTCACATACATTTTCAGCCTAAACTTTTATTTTCCATGTTCTGGTTGAATTCATCATATTTTTATTTATTTTTAGGTCTAAAAGACCAGAGGAGAAAGCAGAGGAGAAAGCTAAAAGGGGCAGAATAAGAAGTTGTAAGTAAAATATACAGCCACAAAACTTAGTAGCTCTGAGCTAGTTGAAGCCATTTATTTATTAAGATTTACTGTTAAAAATGTAATCCATTTTTGACTCTAAATTTTGAAAGCTTGATTCTTCATTTTGTGTTATTATAGGATATATTGAAAACTGATTTCCAATTTTCCATCACTTTTTGTGGTTGGTTCATTTGCAAAAATCTGTCTGCTCTGCATCTTTCTTAACAATAAATTTGTCACTTTTTTCTGTTTTATTAATGAAGAATAACTGTTATTTACCAAAAAATAAAAAATAAAAAATGAAGAATAACTGTTTCTTGGAATCGTTTTAATCTGCTTTGCTAGGATATTAAGAGCTCCCCTTATCCAAAAAAATTAACTAAAAATAATCTTAAAATTTCTTGCTCAGCTTTGTATATCATAAAATAAAAATAAAAAAAGTTGAAAAACTTATAAAAATGCTAATGATCAAAATCTTTCTGTCGACTGAAAGTTGCTAGATTATTACAGCAAAACCAAATTGAATTGCCACCTAATTACAATTACATATACGGTAGAAAGATTATAATAATAATAATTATAAAAAAAAAAGGAAAAAAAGAAAACAACTTGGAAGACAGAGAGGCAAAGGTCAAGAAAAGTTAAACCATTGAGATGAATAAACTGTATCTCAGAGTACAGCAACTATGAGAGCTTCAAGGTTCATCAATGGAAGCCTTCAGTTCCTCTACCAACACCAATGGCTAACCCTGATCAACTCTGGTTCCTCTTCCTTTCTTCTTCACCAAACCAAACCGGTAGGTTACCATTGAATGAACCTTGAAACCCTTATGGTTTTCCTGTGCTCTCTGAGCGTTTCTTGCAATTCATATAGATGAGAAAACTTTTTCTTGAACTTTCCATCTCCGTCTCAGAGTTGTTTCTTTCACTTATTGTGGAAGAGGGTGGTTTTTTTTTAATATCATATATATAACATAAGAGAGGATTTGTAATGTTTTACTTTGATATGATTTCTAAGCATAGATAAAGATGGCATTGTATTTTGGTTTCTATTGGGTTACTTATTTTTGATATTGTGAGAGATTTATAAATAGGATTGTAAAAGACAACATTTTTATCGCCATCAGATTACATAGATATATATGATTGGATTGTGTATCAGATCCCGTACTTATCCATATATATTTATATAGCCATATCATTGCTAATTAAATTTGATAAGCATTTTATTGCAACTAGAACTACTATATATATTTTTTGAGTCGAATTCTATTCTATGCTAAGGACAATTAGGCTGAGTCTCATCCGGTTATTTTCTAATTTTATTTTTATGGCTACATTCGTTCGGTTAATTTGAACTTACAAGAGTTAGTATTTTAATAGGTATAATTTTGTTTAGCCAAGAAAATTTTTGGGTCATGGACACTAGGAAAAAGTGTTTGATGGCCTTCTTTTGAGAACCCAAATTTATATTAAAACTTAAGATGGGTGAAAAAAGAATACAAGGGAAATGAAAATTATGATGTCTTTCATATAAAATTAAAAATTTGAAGGTATAAATATCTTCTTCTTAATTTTCTGACTTTTTTAATTCCTCACAATTTTATGTTAACAATATCACAAACTGAAATTCTCCTTACATTTTCATTTTTTTCTCTTTCTTCCTATTGGATTCTTAAATTCCAAACATAACCTAAGTAAACCTTTAATATCATTGCATATGTATGCAACAATAATGCAATCTAATTTTATTTTTTAATTCTTTCTAAAATGGTTAGAAATTCTGCTTTTAGAAAACTAATGGACTACACTATAAATATAATTTTTTTTCTTTTGAACTGAAATTAATTTAATAGAAAAATAAACTACATGCAAAAGACTGCCCAATTATAACGTTTTTTCCTAGCTATTTGCATCCGTAGGATTATTCTAACTTAATTAGTACCATATATATATATATATATATATATATATATATATATATTTTTTTTTTTCCCTTGACTTTGGCTTTCTCAACTTGGTTAAAATTATTAAGAACACCCCAAAAAAAAAAGAAAAAAAGAAAAAAAAAAGCCAGATACCACTAATATAATAGCAGTATGAATTAGGATTAGGAAATTAACAACAATATTAATAACAATGGTTTATTATGGTACTTAACATTAATAATAATAACAACAACGAAGTGTAACATGCATCTACATAATTTTCCACTGTAAAATTAAACTATATATAAAAGACTGAAAATTTGACGTTATTAGGAGGAATTAATTTTCAATATCCATTCTATTACAGAGGGGAAAAAAAAAAAAAAAAAAGGGAAAGAAATTCCTGGAGGAAGGAGAGTGAAGAATCAAGGGAAAAAAAAAAAAAAAAAATTTCCAGAAAAGTATTTCCTAAATATTCATCAATGGAAGCCACTATTGGGAACCAGAAGGGTTAATTTCCGATATTCCATTGATAAAACTCGGAAACTTTTAATCGTATCCAGAAAAGACTTCCTGATTATTCACCCTCCCTACCTCAGATGTTTCTTTCTGCGTATCCTTGTAATTAAGCTACTTTTGCGTGAGACTTTGTTTTTATAGAATTTTGTTTTTGGGTTGCTGGCCTAATAAGATTTTTATTCTCTTTACAATTTTATCTCTTCAATAACTCTTTGAAGTTACCAATGTATATATGTGGCCCAATTATTTAAAACTTTTCAATTTGATATGATATATTATAAATTATTAATCCAATGATTTTGAGTGATTGAATTTATTTGTCTTTAACTTTTTAAATTATAGATATTTTCGTTAAAGTTTCATTGATAATAAATAATAAGGTTTTAATAAGGATAATTTTAATTTAAAAAGCTGTTTTAATAGATAAAAATGTCGTTGTATTTTGGTTTTTACTAGGTCTATTTATCTACAATTTTAATATTGAAAAGAACTTATAAAATAATTGTGAAAGATATATCCATAATCATTACATCCGCAACATTTTGTAATTTGATAGCTCTGTATAAATGTCTCTTTTATATATATATATATATATGATTGTCTCTTATTCATATATATATAAATATATATAATCATATCATTGGTAATTAAAATTTGAAGGTATAGATATTTTCTTCTCAATTTTATGCCTTTTTTAATTCCTCACAATTGTATGTTAACAAATATTACAAACTGAAATTATCTCTACATTTTTTTCTCTGTCTTCCTAGTGGATACTTAAACTCCAAACGTAAACCTTTAATATCCTTGCATATGTATGCAACAATAAATGCAATCTAATTTTAATTCTTGCTAAAATGGTGAGAAATTCAGTTTTTAGAAAACTTATGGACTACATTATAAATATAATTATTTTCTTCTGAATTGAAATTAATTTAGTAAAAGACAAACTACATGCAAAAGACTGCCCAATTATACCTTTGTTTCCTAGCTACTTGCATCCGTAGGATTATTCTAACTTAATGAATACCATTAATTTTTTTTCCCCGACTTTGGCTTTCTCAACATATTTTTTTCACTCCTTGACTTTGGCTTTCTCAATTTGGTTAAAATTATGAAGAGCGCCCAATAAGAAAAGAATAAACAGATGCCACTAATATAATAGCATTATGCATTAGGATTAGAAACTTAAGGATATATGAATATTATTGTGGGCGATGTCAATCTATAATTGTGACAATAATAAGTGGATTTTTCTTTGTGTTTGTGTTTGCTTTAGAATTTGGTTAGTTCTCCTGTTCACTCTCTAATTTGGGACACCCAGTTTTTAAATTGATGTAGCAAAAAGTTGTAAACTAATTAAGCTTATCCTTTGAAAAATAAATTAAAATTCAATGGTCGACTCTGTTAACCAACTACCAACTTAGTATATTACATATTATTTTCCCACCAAAAAAAAAAAAAAAAAAAACCTTAATATACTACATATTACTTTTCAAACAAAGGTTTAAACAAAGAATATTAAAGAGATCAGTTATATATGATGAGAATGCACATCTTTATAATTATTTTCAAGTGGTGCAAATTTAACATCGAACACCTATAATTGTTCATACAACAATATAATGATATTAAAAAAAAAAAAATCAAAGAAAAAAGAAATTTCAAAGAAGGAGAAACATGAAAATAGAAAGGTAACAAGAGTACAGCAACCGACACAAGGGCTTCAAGATTCATCAATGGAAGCCCCTTCAGTTCCTTCATCAACACCACCACGGCTACATATCAACGGCTGTCCTGTTGTCAACTTTTTCTCTTTGTCGTCATCGTTAACCGAACCGAAGAGCTTGCATTGATGAACCTTGCAGTCCTTATGGGGTTTTGCTCTAGTTTACTCTGAGCCCTTTCTTTATAATATAATATAATAATAACAATATCAATAAGAGTGGTTTATTATAGCAATTAACATTAATAATAATAACAACAAAGTGTAACATGCATCCACATAATTTTCCTTTGTAAAACTAAACTATATATAAAATACTGAAAATTTGACATTATTAGGAGGAATTAATTTTCAATATTCATTCGGGAAAAAAAAAAAAAAGAGAGAGAGAGAGAGAGAGAAAGAAAGAAATTCCTGAAAGAAGGAGAGGGAAGAATCAAGAAAAAAAAGAAAATCCCAGAAAAATATTTCCTAAAGATTCATCAATGGAAGCTATTATTTTGAATCATAATTCTTAATTTCCAATATTCCACTGATAAAACTGGGAAACTTTTAATCATATCCAGAAAATACTTCCTGATTATTCCCTTTCCCTCCCTCAGATGTTTCTTTCTGTGTATCTTTGTAATTAAGCTACTTTTGCGTGAGACTGTGTTTTTATAGATTTTTTTTTTTTTTGGGGGTTGATTGCATAACAAGATTTCTACTCCTAATTTTTACAATTTTATCTCTTCAATAACTCTTAAGTTACTAATGTGTATATGTGGACACAATTATTTAAAACTCTTAAATTTGATATGATATATTACAACTTATTAATCCAATAATTTTAAATGATTTGATCCATATATCTTTAATATTCTAAATTAAAAATATTCTCATTAAAGTTTCATACACAATAAACTTTCAATAAAAATATACTCAACTTAAAAAGTTATTTCAATAAGGATATTTTTTAATTTAAAAAATTAAAAATATGAAAGCCTAATTATTTAAAACTCTTAAATTTGATAGTAATATATTATTTATCAAATCCAGTAACTTTTTAAATGATTGGTCCTTTCTATTCTTATCTTTTTAAATTAAAAAATATCTCTTTATATATCACTTGAATGCCAATAGTGTACTATCCTACCATTGACCATTGACCTTGACCAAGACCATTGTCACCACCAATCACCGTCAAGGTGAATATCGTTACGGTTGTTTGTATAATTGTCGTACGTTTTGACTTCGATATGAAAATTTGCTTTCACTCGAGTAGCCACCACCTACATGAAGATTAATATTTATTTCTTGGAGGTTTCAAGTTTGCGAAGAGTCTCAATAACTCAATAATTTTGAGTTTTACATGTCTCATATACATATATATATATATATATATATACACACAAAAAATTCGATGTGTATTATATTTGCATAAATATAATTTTTATCGTCGGATGATGAACAATAGACAATTACTAAAAATATTATGTATACATGTAGCTATCTCCTTGCCCTATTATTTAACCAGTTAGGATTTAGTTAGCAATTTATTGGCTTTTGGTACACCCTATTGCTCTATATATATATATATAATATACATTTAACTATAACCTCACCATATTGTGTAACCAATTTGAATTTAGTTAGTAATCTATTGGCTTTTAATACACCCTATTACTAATTTGCTATATATATATATATATATATTATATACACGTGCATTTATAATTCTAAAGTTGCATATGCTAATTAAAGTACAATGAGTTCCAAGAATTATCAAAAGAAATTAATTAATAATCTTCTTAAAAGTTTTCTCTAAAAAAAAAAAAATCTTCTTAAAATTTCTTACTTAACAATGTTTACGGCAGGAAAACAAAATAAAAATCCTTCTTATCTTTAATTAAAACCCCAATTTTTTTTCCTCTTCTAATTTTGTTATTTTTATCATATCATAATTGCAAATTTGCGATGCAAATTTTACATAAATATGGTAAGATTATGAATCTGTGGTATATGAGACTGCTCAAGACCAAACACGTATAACTGGGACTTTTAAGAACTAACCAAAAAAAAAAAAAAAAGTTTAAAACTTATATAAAAATACTAATACATAGATTAATTATTAAATCAAAACCAAATTGAATTGTTGTCTCTTCAAAAAATTAAAAAAACGAAACTAGTTGGAAGACTGAAGCAAAGGTCAAGAAAAGTTAAACCATGCATGCATGGAGACGAAGAAACTCTAACGCTTAGAACACAGCAACAACGAGGGCTTCAAGGTTTATTAATGGAAGCCTTTCAGTTCCTCCATCAAAACCAAATGACTGATCCTGTGTAACATCCTGTTCCGAAATACATCAAAATTTCTAAAATTTGACCAAAATTGACCGGATTTGACCGTCGTTGGCCTAGAAGGGATCAAATATTGACTTTTTGCTCCTTATGGAATTTCACATTGATCGAGGTACCGTTAAAAAGTACACATTGTCACGAGTTTATAGACTAGTAGCACGTTGAAAAAAGAGCTATAGATTGAAAGTTATGAGCAAAATAAGTTGAGGTTAAAATTGTCCAAGGGGTGTCGGAGTTGACTTTTTGTTCATGCAAAGTTGAGTTTTGACTCATACATGGTTGTGAAGTACTCGTCGATACAAGTTCATAGACTAGTGGTACATTCGATTTAGACATGTGGTTTGAAAGTTATGGACATACAAATTTTTCCGAATACCATAATATTTTAATATATTTTGACTTGAGTGAACAGTATATGCCACATGTTATATTTTCAGCCAATCCTGTGAGTGAATAGTGTCACCCATGGGTGGCTTTTATTTTGGCCAAAACACGTGAGCTGGGGGGAAGAGAGAGAAAGAGGGGAGGAGAGAGAGAGAGGGGGAGAGAAGCCACCACCATCGGCCACCACTGTTGACCGCCGTCCGATCACTTTTAAGGCACATGCACCACCCTAGCTTGAAGCCCATCTAAAAACCGGCCGACCAGCCAAAAATCATGGCTATATCGCCGGCGACGCACCCGGATCGAGGCATTTTTCAGCGAGTGGTTGATTTCCTTCTCTTGCCGATATCTCCCAAACCAGACCTCCGTTTGCCTCACCACCGGTTCCGTTGAGTTACCCATCACCAGATCTACCACTTCACCAAGTTTCACGGTCAGTGGACACCAGACGAGCCGCCGAAGATGGCAAATTCCGGTGATCACAGCGGCTCACCGGAAAACCCAATTCCAGTGAGTTTCCGATCACCCCACCCATCCTTTCCCATTGATTCCGACCCCTGAACTCAAATCCGGTGTCCACTTTCCTCAATTCTTAACGGATTGTGAGAATCGAGGGTCTAAAATCCGAAAGCTTTCTGGCGAGATTCTGGCGAGATTCTGGCCACCTTGGGTCCGATCTCCAGAAAGTAAGACCAGATTCGTAATCCTCGTTTTACAAGCTTCGATTCGGTATATTATTCGTAAATTTTGGTTGTCATTTGTGTTAGCCCCCGGATACCGGGTATTATTTATCCGAATAAAATATTAATTTATTTGATCCTGTGTAATATTGTTGTTCTAGGAGCACGTGTGCATCGTGGAATTGATCCCATGGAGGATCTTGGGTTAATTGCATGCTTGAGGTGAGTAATCCACCTTCAAAACTATTTTGGGGACTATTAAAAATATATATATTTTGTGTTAATTGGTTATTTGAAGAATATATTTTATGTGTTGAATATTTAGTAAATTTATATTTGGAATCTTGATGCCAAAATTGAATGAATTATAATTATTTGTGCATCAAAAAATATTTTGATTTCAAGAATTTTATGAATATGGAATTTTATTAATAATTGTTAAATTTTATTATTGGAATATTGTGTAATTAGAAAATTTTCGTGTGAATTTTAAGATATGTTTAATATTTGACGGAATTTCCATTTAATTTTACAATGCCAATTTATAATGGTTTTAATATATGTGTTGTTGCGAAAAATGTATTTGGAATTTTAAAGGAATTATAGTTTAAGGTTTTTAATTAATTATTGTTGAGTTTGATGTTGATTTTATAATGCATAACAAATGCGTTTACATTATTTTGAGAATATATGAATTTCATGTGGTTTTAATAATATTTTTGGCATAATTTGATTTTAAAGATTTCAAGAAAAATATTTATTTAAGTTATGGTGCTCTCAAAATATATATTTATGCACTTGAAATATTATCTAGTTGATTTTATGATATAAGAAAAATTATATATTATCGATGGATTTATGCCGGTGATATTAAAGAAAAATGTGGGAATATGAATTTGAAAAGTGATATAATTCTCACGGTGAATTTGGAAAAAATTGTTATTTTTAAAAATAATATGGTTATTTGTTTAGACGCACTCATACTGTATGGTGTTCTGTACTGTATATGTGGATGAGCGCACAAGTTATAACGTCTCCCAAGAATTGCCATCGAACCGATAGCAGGCAAGTTTGATATTGACCATAAGCCGCCCCCTCCATGGCCAGGTTGACGGTTTAAGTAGCAGAGCTGTCGGGACACCGAAGCGACCGTATGCAAGTTTCTCTCTTTAACCTCCCGCCGGACGGTGCTCAGGACGCTGGGTATCATAAGGCATCACTGGTATATAGTGTGGTGCATCAAGTATTATTTTTCATATATAAATTTCAAATCCTAAAGTTTTAAAGCAGCATTTAAATTAAATGTATTTAATTTGTTTTATCACCTATTTCCAATTAGTATTTTCTAAAATGTAATTATTCATATTTTATGTCATTTATTTTAAATTAATGCTTTTAAAATGCATCTTGCCACAAAAATATTATATAGATTGGTTGAATATTTCAAAATGAATATTATAGTAATTTTCTACCACTTATTTTACACGATTGTAATCAAATTTTATAAATTATATATTGAATTTTACTTTTATGTTAGATTTTTTTAATGTAAGTATTCTAAATTTATTTTATTATATTTTATTCGTATTTAGACTATTTAAATTTTTATTAAATTAATTATTTCTTGATTTTTAAGGCATAAAATATTGGGTTTTACAAAAATATTTTAAAAGGGGAACCTTTCCAACGGAGTGAATGGTGAGGATTTTGAGAGAAAATATTATTTGCGATTAATTATTAATTAATTATTTATTTATTATTAATTAGTCAAATGTACTCTAATTATTATTACTATTATAATTGTATAATAGATTGGGTTACTCATTGAGATGATTAGTATCTCATATTTTTAAATTCTGTTTCCCTAGGCCCAGGTTGGGAGACGTTGATCGTCCGGGACGAGTCCAACGTCTCAGTTCATTGCCGAAAGTCCAAGAGAAGCATTTCCTCCCTTTTTTCTCTCCATCTTGTATTGCTTCTTTATATGACATTGTATTAATTTCATATTTATTTGCATAATGCTCTGTATACGGATTGGACAGATGTTTGTTTAATTGCTTACTGATTCCCTGTTATTATTTTGGAGTGCTGTAAATTTATGGAAACAAATTGTAGTAAGGTGGAAGAAATAAAGGGATGTTTCTAGAAGTGTTTTTCGTGCAGGAAAATTTTGTGGTAAGTCCAATTCTTAGGGGAAGTTCTGCCAGATTTTTTATTGGAAGGTCCAGTAGGATTTACCAGGAATCAGGGCTTGTCTAGGATTCTGGTGAGGAATTTGAGACGGACCCTGACATCCTGACCAACTCTGGTTCTTCCTCCTTTCTTCTTCACCAAACCAATCAAACTGGTAGGTTTCCATTGAATGAACCTTGAAATCCTCATGGCATGTTTGGATAGAGGTAAAGTTAGTAGAAATCTAATTCATTTAAGGTGGAAAAATGTGGGTTCAGAAAATTAGATTCCTACTAATGTAGGAAAATATGTGGGAAAATTGTTTCCACATATATAGGCGTCATTTTGTGAATTCCAGATAAATTAATTTTGAAATTTTTTTAAAATACATATTTATCCTTTATTTATTATATAATTTTAAATTTAATTACTTATAAATCCCAATTTTCCTATTATTTACCAAACAAACCAAAAGAAAAATTAATTCTCAAAAAACTGAATCCCAGAAAACTAAATCCCGAAAATTATTTTCCCTTTCAACTTCGACACTTCCCAAGTAGGCCCTTATGATTTTTTTATGCTCTTTGAGCATTTCTTGAAATTAATATGGATAAAAGCCTTTTCTTGATCTTTTCTTCTCCATCTCAAGGGTAGTTTCTTTTCATGGCATAACATTATATATATATATATATATATATATATATATATATATATATATATATTTATTATATATATATATATAAGAGAGAGAGAGAGAGAGAGAGAGAGAGAATTTCCAATATGATTTACGTTGATATGATTTTTTTTTTTTTAACTTTCTATATTTATTTATTTGGACAATATTTTTCATAAGTATATATAGGATTATTATCTGTGTGATGGGAGAGAGCACATTATTATTTCCAAATTGAACCAACTTTTACAAAGAAAAAAATAAAATTAAAAATTAAAAACCTACTTCAATAAAGGAAAAGCAAAGAAATCAAGAAACGTATAAGCAACCCAGAAAGCCCTTCAATTCCTCCACCAGCAACGTTAAGAATTAAAACTGTATTTGATAGAGATCGATCGAAATAAATCAAGAAAACCCACCCAGAAAAGGAGATTCATCAATTAATGGTCCCCATTATATCAATTAATTAATTAATGATAGTATTCACTCTGCAAGCTCCCTCAGATTTTTCTTTCTCATCTGTCTAAAGTAAGCTAACTATCTGGCTGCTTAATTTGCATGGGATTATGTTTTTTTATGTAGTTATTTTCTAAAACAATTTATCTCGTCAGTGACCCTTTAGTTTACCATTAGATATCTCAATAATACTATAGTGACCAATTATATTATTTACCAAATAATGAGGTAAATGTTGCATCAATATTTAATTGACTTTTTATTATTATTATTATTATTTCAGGTAATGTTAATTAATAGTATCGAGCTTTTCAGGAAAAAAAATGTTTAATGGATATAAAGAAAATCAAGTCCTAAAGTGTTATTAATTAATTAATTAAATAAATTATTAATATAATTGAATCTTTAAAAGGATAAATATAATTATATATATTTTTTAAAAAATGTAACTAAATTTAAATCAATAAAAAATCACACTAACCACATGCTAAAACAAATATTTGGTAGGCAATTTCGATACTACTAGTATTATTATTTTTTGTTAATTTATGTTTAAGTACATATTGACACATTATATTGCTTCCATTCCATTTGTTAAAAGCTAAACTAAAATATAAAATTATAACTCCTAGTCTCTCGGTACTATTCCAGCACTTCATGCAAATTCTGTTTGAGCCCAAGTAATTTTGAGTACTCTTCAAAACTAATTAATTGAATTAGTCAACGTCTAATAAAGGCTATAAAGGCTTTTATTTTTATTTTTAGTGTTTTCTATTATTTTGATAACTTAGGTATTGTTTGGTAGAGAGGAAGGATCAATGAAACTTCTATATAATGTTTGGTAGAGCAAGAATGAAAGAGCCAATGGACACCTAATATTCCTAACCTATATATTCCAAAATATTCCTAACCCTCCCAAAATTAGATGAACCTTCCAAAAGTAGTGAAAATATTACTATAAAACATTTGCTAAATTTATTGGTTAAAATAATGCTACAAATTTTAAATTTTATCTTTCCGAGCTTCCCTTTTTCATCCTATATATAATATAACCGAACAAAATGAAACATACAATGTTTTATTCCTTTTCCATTCACAAACAAAATAAATAAAAGAAATATTTTTTTTTCTTCCCATCATATACCAAACAATATATAATGGAATACTGAAAATTTTTTGTTTCATTCCTTCTTAATACTTTTCATTTTGCCTACTTTATAAATCATTCCTTCTTACTAAGAATTAGTAAAAAAAAATCCTTTATTTCATTTTCATTTTTTCCCCTTAATATATATATATATATATATATATATATATATATGTACTACATAGAGGTGAAACGATTCCAATTTAAAATTATTGTCTAAAACACCGGACTGCTTCAATAGGGCCATTTTTCAACTTTTGAGCGCATACAGATTTATTGTTCTGCGTGTGAATTAATTATGCATACAAGTGAGAAAGGAATTAGTAAGTTTGAATTTATGCACCACATTACATAACCATACATCATGCATGAGCATTGACCAGACCACCCATACTGTCACCATCATGTGAGGTTACGGTTGCTTGTACATTTGTCGTTTTGACTTCCATTTATTTAGTTTTTCTAATAATTAATGAGAGATCCATTTATGCGTAGCTAATTAATTAATAGACAAGGATCAAAATGTATGTAAATATGAAAAAATATATATGCTTCCCCGAATAGCCACAAACCCACAAGAAGATTAATCCTAGAAGTTAATTCAGGGTGGGGGAGATAAGTTGACTTTCCATAATTTAATAATTTTGTGTTTTATATTATATGAAAATTGGATATGTTTTGCCCCTTTTTTTTATCCACATTTCTTTTTGACTTTTGTTAACAGGTATTAGAATCACATATAATTTTAAAGCAGTTAATATTTTTTATTTATTTTATTTTATTTCTTTATTAATTAAGGGTGATATTATACTAACGATGGACAAAAAACAAAAACATGAAAAAAGTAACAGAAAATCAAAATCAATTTACTCTCTCACTTTGTATGTATATATGTATGCACACGCATGTAAGTTGTAACTATGACCTCATCTGTTATTTACCAAATATGGAGTAATTTATTGGCTTTTAAGTATTAATTAATTAAATATTTTTTAAAAAACTATTAATTAAGTACCGCAAATGAATTTACCCTGAAAATAGATTTCCTTATCAAGTAAAAAGTATGCAATAGCCCTACATATAAGCATGATATGTGTCACTGCAGTAATAATAAAAAAATATATATATAGGGTTTCTTGCACATATACTTCTGAATTTTCAAGTGATTTATAATTGGCTGTTTTATACTTCGTGTTCACCATTTATACTTTTGTAACTATTAAAACCTTTGTAGCAACGATCCGTCTGTTCATTTTGCTCTGTTAATGGCACGTGAAGTGTACATGATTTTTTTTTATTTAAAGGATAGAATGGGTATTTTAACATAAAAATAAAAAATAAAAATAAAAAAATAAAAAATCATGTTCTTCTTTGAAATAATTGGCATGTCTCACAAGAACAGAGCAACATTTTGAGCATCAAAGAAATAAAGCAACTGAAGCAGAAACTATGAATCTGGATCAAAACAATCCCTAACAACTAGTATTACATAACCATCATTAGATATTGGAACCCTTAAGAAATAAGAATTGTATATGCATTATCATCATGGAAGAGAAAATATATATTATGGAGTTTGACTCATGTATTAAAGAATTATACAAAAAAAAATTTAGCCCAAAGAAGTTTATGTTGTAGTTTGTATTAAAGTATTATACACACAAACGTCATCTGTGAACCCATTGATTTCGCTCCCTCTAATCTTTCATCACCAGTGAGTTAATTAAAGCCAATATCAAACTCACCATAGTAATGAAATCTGAATTTTATAGAAAATTGATGCATCCCTAAAAAATATAATTTAAAAATCTTTGCATTACTTGAAATCCTATCTATCTTAGGTATTGTATCAGATACCAACCATGCATTATTATAGTTTTTATTTAATATTTATCAATATAATATTATATATATACAGATATACACGTATAATACATTTAACTAATAATAAATTTTTTTAATTATATGTCTGTTAATTTTTGTTCTAATTAGACATATTGAGCTGCGATTTTAGTTTTTTGTTTTAGCACACACCTTTTTTGTTAATTTTTTTTTATCTAGTTTTCAGTTGTTTTACGGTTTAAATATTAAGAAACCACAATATTAATTTTCTTACTTCGCCTCAAGAAGTTTGCTTATTTTGCTTTTTTTTTTTAAAATTAATTTGTGTATATAAAGCATTAAAAATCGTATTTTTTTTCCCCAAAAAAAATTATAGAAAAACAAAACTGAGTTATATTTTAATTTAGTAAATACCGTAATTATTTTTTGCTAATTGTAGTAAATACTCTATCAGTTAGACTACCAGACCAAAAAACACAGTCAAGTGTTAGTATATAATGCATGATTTTGTAAAAATTTCACGAGATCTAAATCTAGTAGTGCCCGCGGAAAAATTTTCTGGGTCTGTCACTGAGTATATGCCATTGCTTATGTATGTAAATTATATTATACAATCAAAAATTTATTTTTAATTCTTTCTAAAATTTGCCAAATTCTATTTTTAGAAAACTTATGGACTTTTCCAGAAATATAATTATATTCTTTAATTTGAAATGAAATTAATTTAATAGACATATAAAGTAGTTGCAAAAGGCTGCCCAATTATTACATTGTTTCCAACTTGCATCCATGGGATATTCTAATTTAATTAATTCCTTTCTTCTAATTAATCCTTTTGACTTTGGCATTCTCAACTTGGTCAAAATTAATCAGAACACAAAAAAGAATAAAAGAAAAAAAAATACAACTTAAATTAGGATTAGGAGATCAAGGATATTAATATTATTGGGGAGGATATCAATCTGGGATTGTGACAATTTGTTAGTTATTTGTGTGCGTCGGCATGATAGATGTTTCCTTGTGGTTGGTTTTGCTTTAGATTTTGGTTAGTTATCAATCCGAAACACCCCAATTTCTTCATTAAAATTTGATATTAATTAAGATTATCCTTTATTATTATTGTTATTATTATTATTTTTAATAATTTAACAATGGCGTAGTGAATATTTTTATCATTGAACTGTCTTTTACAGTGACCATTCAGCTGTCTTTGTTAACCAGCTATTTATAATTTTAATATTCCTTTTTAACAAGGGTTAAGAAAGATAATGAAAAAAAAAGGCATAATTAAGTGTCTATAAAACTTCATGATTTTCGTTGACATTTGATTCCCACGTTCAAAGATTTTTCTGGTTTCGTTAAGCCAATGGTAATCTTGTTCTTTAAATGATGGTTATGTACGGAGGTCAAATCAATGCAATCCAATTGATTTACTAAAGTGTATATATATATATATATATAAATATATATTTAAATCAGTCAACAATTGTAAATTTAGTTTCAGCAAAAAAAAAAAAAAAAGTAAATTTAGAATAATATGTAATCAAATGGCAGCGAACATAGGTTATTGCCTATTTACTAATCTAATTTAATTAACAAATTAAGCCTCTTATCATTTTCCAACAACCCCTTAGATGGTAAAACCACTATCAGTACTCCTTTAGATTCAGGGCTTAAATAAAAAATCCCCTTCCCTCAAAGTTATAATAATAATAAATAAAAAAAACTTTTATATATATATCATTGTTTAGTGCATTGAAGCTTGAAAGAATCTTTTTACCCTCCACCCAAAAAACAGTTTGAAAGAATCTGACATATTCTAATAAAACGGCTAACATATTTTGCAAGTTATATAATACAGGTTATTAATTAAAGCTACCTAGATTCTCGGTCAATTTAGCAAACGGCCGAATGCGATTTTGCAGTAAATAATAATAATCAATAATTAATATAGACATAAAATTTATTGTGGGTGGTTTAAGAGACAAATATTTAAGTGCTATCTCCACTTGTCAAAATTAATTGCGTACATACTATGGTTATTTTTTTTATTTTTGGTCAACAATACTTTGCTCATTTCGAAAAATATTATATAAATGTTAAGTTTAGAACACCAATCTTCTATGATATATATATATATATATTTTGGTAAAACGATCTTCTATAATATAAAGCACTGATATAAACTATAAAGAAACATATAATATACACATGTTTTTAATTAAACCGCCTTTTACAATTTCTTTTTTTGGGGATAAAAAGCTCCTTTTTAAACATTTGACAAATTAATTAAACACTAATGGAGATGCTTTTGTACATTTTGAAATGATATTTCAATTAGAGAATCATTAAAATATAGAACATTATTGATATTTTTTTTAAAAATAATTTTCAAAAATCAAATTAGAGACTGGGCATTCTAGTACAAATTATACATCATGTTGTACCGAGAGTTTTTATTTTAGTTCATTTTTGTTTGTAAAATTAAAAACTTATCTATTGATTTCATGAGAAAAGATAACCAATAATCTACCATATAAAAAGTAAAGAAGATAATTTGAGCAAAAAAGGAAAAAAAAAAAAAACAAAAAACAAAAAAAAAATAGAGGAGATTAAATCTGTAGAGAATGTGACAAGTGTAAACACCGAAGAGATAATGTTGTGATATTTATTTTTATTAACACCGCAGGAATTTCAAAGGCTTTACAATTCTTTGAATCTGAATCTGGTCTCTTTCAAGAACCCCCAGAATCAATACAAACTCGTGATAGGGAAAGCTTTTTTCTATTCCTTTAATTTTCTTTCGTTGGAATATCCACATCAAAGAAAAAGTCTTAACATTTTCGCAGAAATTTTAATTTTATCAGTCTTTTTCTTCATATATTAATATATACATATTAATTAATTCATGGAAATGCAAGCATATGCATGCGGCATGCCACCTCATCTCTCTCTTTTTCACACCATTTTTCTTATTATTATTATTATGCTTTATTTTTCAAAAAATAAAAAGTACATTTAAACAACAAATTAATTGAGGTTGGTCGGTGAAAATGTGGAAATTAAGGGCTGGTTCTGAATAAAAATAGGGCGCAATTAGGTCTTAAATTAGAAAATCAGAAGCAATTATTTTAACAAAATTCTTCCATGGTAATCAATACAATAATTTTTACTATTATTTCAAAATATTGTTTCCACAACATGACAGTTCCTTTTTCTTAGGTAGGTAGTTTTTTTTTCTAAGGGAGAAGCCTCCTTTAGAAAATTATATAGAATAATTAAACAAAAAGATAAACAAATTATTGAGTTAAGACTAATTATAGTCAAGCAATAAAAAGGCTAAATATAATCATTTAATTCAATAATTTTTTTAAACACCTTGTTAATTTATGAATCAATTTGTTAATATTCAATATTAAATTAGATGATCAGATTAATATTAATGTTAATAATAAATTATTTTTGGAATGTAGTCAAAAATAATATTTTTAACTCTTTTTTCTCTCAGGTTGAAGGTTCAAATAAGGACCAAAAAAAGTTAGATATATAGGGAAAAAAAAAAATTCTACTATATAATAAATGCTTCCAATATTGTACCAATCATAACAATTGATTGGTGGATTTAAAATACAAATGACATTTTGAGTTTCTCTTTATAAAAAGAAACCTTTTTTTTTTTCTGAATTTTGTGGAAATATTTAGTTTATTTTACCTTTTTCCTTTTTGAAAAAGTAGTGTGTGGATTGCGTGAAGTCACGTGACTATGTGATTCTGAGTAATCTTTTCTTACTAGTAAGAAAAGACAAATAGATTCTAGCATATATACCTGTGAAAAAAATTGAATTTTCAGTGAAAAAAATAATATATTGAGTTTTTAAAGGAATAAATTAAGAACAGAAACCGAGTAGAATTAGAATGAACTTCAAACCATATCAAAATTGAAGGGTAAAGTCCTAATTAGTTCGTCCATATAATAAAGTAGACTTTAAGTTGTATCCTAATTATTTGAATGAACAATTTGAAAATTGTAAAAATTTATCATATCACAATATCCTAAATGGTAAAAAATATATTATTTTTTTTATATATATTGGAAATATACAGATATTTAGGAATTAAATATATGCAATTAATCGTTTTATGCAGACTCAATTTCTTAAACATGTTTCTATAAAAGAGAAAAATAAAAATTCAAACATGCATTTGTAAATTCATCTTAATTAAAAAAAATTCCTCATACAAATATTATGCAAATACTATAATAAGAAAATATGATCAAATATTAATATTTTTAATATTTATTGATATCTTTATCTCTTATTTTTTAACCCAAATAAATTAATATCGCAATTAAAGTAGATCGTTTATTTTTTTAAATTTTTTATTAATTATAGGTATTAATTACGTGTAAAAGTTTAATAATATTAAACTTAAACATTCTAAAACTATTATATATATTTTAAAAATTTCTCATAAGTACAATAAAAATTTAAATTTCATTTATGGAAATTAAAGAAAAAAAAAATGATAAAAGGCAAAAAAAATCTGAATCTTTCAAGTATATTCAAAACAGAGCTGGCACATTATTATAGTTGGAATCGTTTAACGATAAAATTAAAAAATAAGAAAATAAAAAAATAACGAAAAGTCAAAAAGTCAAGAACCTCCCTACTCTTTCTTTTTCCTCCTATATATATATATATAGACATAGCTCGATGACGCACTCACTCTCTGCTATTCTCTCTCTCTCTCCCTCATATTTTTCAAACTTTCTCTCTTTCTCCGAAGCTTCAACAATGGCGTTGGAGTGCTCGGCTTCCCAACTGGCCGGACTGTTAGGTCCGAACTCCACCGAAGCGGCGAACTTCATCTGCAACCAATTCGACACCGTTGCGTCCAAATTCTCCGACACCGCTTACGCCGTCGATAGCACATACCTCCTCTTCTCCGCCTACTTGGTCTTCTCCATGCAATTAGGGTTCGCCATGCTCTGTGCCGGTTCCGTGCGCGCCAAGAACACCATGAACATCATGCTAACCAACGTCCTCGACGCCGCCACCGGTGGACTCTTCTACTACCTCTTCGGCTTCGCCTTCGCCTTCGGAGCTCCCTCTAATGGCTTCATCGGCCGCCATTTCT
This sequence comes from Ziziphus jujuba, assembly GCF_031755915.1. Lineage (NCBI taxonomy): Eukaryota > Viridiplantae > Streptophyta > Magnoliopsida > Rosales > Rhamnaceae > Ziziphus > Ziziphus jujuba. The sequence goes on along the minus strand of NC_083381.1, from coordinate 19,823,918 downwards.
TCGGTCTCAGAGACGTTCCAACGTCTACTTACGACTACAGCTATTTCCTCTACCAGTGGGCTTTCGCTATCGCCGCCGCCGGAATCACCAGCGGTTCGATCGCCGAGCGGACTCAGTTCGTCGCGTACTTAATCTATTCATCTTTCTTGACCGGGTTTGTTTACCCGGTTGTGTCTCACTGGTTCTGGTCCGGTGACGGCTGGGCCAGCGCGACGAATTCGGATCTTTTGTTCGGATCCGGTGTTATAGATTTCGCCGGGTCGGGTGTGGTCCACATGGTAGGTGGCATTGCTGGACTTTGGGGCGCTCTCATTGAAGGTCCGAGAATCGGCCGGTTCGACCACTCCGGTCGGTCCATTGCTCTTCGCGGACACAGTGCCACCCTCGTCGTCCTCGGAACTTTCTTGCTCTGGTTCGGGTGGTACGGGTTCAACCCGGGTTCGTTTACCAAGATCCTCAGTCCATACGAATCCGGCAACTACTACGGTCAGTGGAGCGCCGTCGGTCGGACCGCCGTTACGACGACGATCGCCGGATGCACTGCGGCGTTAACGACGCTCTTCGGGAAGAGAATCCTCTCCGGCCACTGGAACGCCACCGACGTCTGCAACGGCTTGCTCGGAGGTTTTGCAGCCATAACCTCCGGTTGCTCCGTTGTCGAGCCTTGGGCTGCCGTGATTTGCGGGTTCGTCGCCGCCGTGGTTTTGATCTCGTGCAACAAGCTGGCCGAGAAAGTCAAGTTCGACGATCCACTGGAGGCGGCTCAGCTCCACGGCGGGTGCGGCGCGTGGGGGATAATTTTCACGGCCTTGTTCGCCACCGAGAAGTACGTGAACGAGGTTTACCCTGGTAAACCGGGCCGGCCACATGGGTTGTTCATGGGTGGCGGAGGGAAATTATTGGCCGCTCATCTGATCCAGATCTTGGTGATTATCGGGTGGGTCAGTGCCACCATGGGTCCGCTTTTCTTCATCCTTCATAAACTCAAGCTCTTGAGGATCTCCGCTGAAGATGAAATGGCGGGTATGGATCTGACCCGACATGGTGGGTTTGCCTACGCATATGATGATGATGAATCTCACAAGCATGCTTTTCAACTAAAGAAAATTGAACCAAATCACACCACTCCTCCTTCAGTTTAGTATTTTTAGTAGTTTTTAGTATTTTTATTTTTGATTATAAATAATAATTTATTTATATGATATTTTCCACATTTTCTTGTAATATAATTTTATATATATATATATAGAGATTTTTTTTCTTTTAGTAGGGGGGATATGGTTATGATAAATCAATCTATGGACTAGATTCCCTTGTTTCATTGTTTACATATATTTGAAGTTGAAAAATATTAGAATGTGATATTTGATTGGTTTTTGGTGGTGGGTAATAGTCCAGTCATGTTGAAAACTGCTCTTTCATGTTGTTTGAAAGTGTGCTTTTGTATAAGATTTTGTGGGATTCGTTGGTTTTTTTTTCTTAATTGAAATGTAGCCATTGAATGCAATGTATGAAAAGGATGAAAGGTCTGTTTTTCGACAACAAATTTTCTGTTTTTTTGAGAACACTTGGATGCTTGAGATTCCTTTACTTTGTGGAAATTTAGACTGCTAGCAATTCTAATAGGCCATGATTGATTCTATGGAGTTTATGAGAGTCCGTGATACTACAAAGTTGGAACTGGTAAAACCCTTGGAATCGGGACAGAGATTGTCCTGTAGTGACCAATAATTGTCAATAAAAAAATAAAAATGAATATAAAATATATGGTATATTCCAAAATGTCAGAGAATATAAAAGTCTTTGGTTTATAAGATTTTTATCTAGACTACATGTTTTATACTTTAAAAATTATTGTAATAAAATATATATTATATTAGAAAAATATTGGATTAAGAGAATTCAAACTTAGAACATGGCCGGAGAAAAATGGTTGCTTAAGGGGACAACATTTTAATGTAAATGGTTGCTTAACGGGACAACATTTTAATTTACATTGTTACATTAATAGAAACTTGTAAAATATATATATATATATATATATATATATATATATATATATATATATATATATATATATATATATATATATATATATATATATATATATATATATATATATATATGCCAACTCCAAATTAATTAGAGGATGAGAATATAGAAACAGTTATTAAACAAAAAAAAAAAAGATAAATTATAATGGAGGACATGATTGTTTGTACATATACGTGAGTTGGTTATCTGAAAGTTTGTACCATAATGAAAATGATTATCTTAAAAAATGGTTTGTACATATACGTGAGTTGGTTATCTGAAAGTTTGTACCATAATGAAAATGATTATCTTAAAAAATGTAATTAATCATGTTGTTGACTCCGAAAATTAGAGTTTTAAAGATTGAGGAACAGATATATATATATATATATATATATAAAATATATATTTTTTGTTTTTGCTTGAAACAGAAATTTTTTTTTTTTTTTTTGTGGGTAAAAGATTGTGGAAAAGATATGATACCAAGTAATGTATTGATTTATATTTCCTACGTAATTACAAAGGTATATTCTAACTTTATTATATCCCAAGTCTTTAAATACATGAACCTGTGGTGGGGCACAGAGTTTCATAGCACTCTCACGGAAAGCTCTATAACAAAGTTTTTTCATTTTCTTTTTTTATTCCAATTTTTAAGCCAATCGACTTTTCATTTCTCAAGAGATTTGCTAATTCATGGGCAGCTTTATTTTAAATATAAAATGTTTTTCTGTGCCTACTTTGTTCATGTTAAATATAATAACCAAAATTAGGGCAGTGTAGCGAATGGGAGTAATCCAATTGGACTATAAAAAGATAAAAGTCAAATTTCTTTTATGTATAACAAAAGTTTATATTTCGAAACTTTTTTCACAGAATATATAGCGTATAAAACTAGGGAAACTATGGGACAAAAATGATTAAAGGGACAATAGAATTCTTATTCACCAAAAAAAATAAAAAATAAAAAAATAAAAAAAGCACTCAGAAGCAAGCCTTTGGTTGAATTGTCAGAGATGGTGTATATTAGTATAATTACAAGAATGACCCTGGTAAATTATTATATTCCAAGCTAAGGAACTTAAAATGAGTAGAAAGTTGAAGCCCATTCTTAGGATTTGGAAACCTCCATGAAGTTTCACACCCAATCACTTGAAAAAGGACTACAAAACTTGCCTGTGAAAGTAAGCATTTGGCGGCCAACTTTCTACTCCTCTTCGAGATGTTGAGGACCGTACATTTTTGACCATCCACAAGACAATTCCAAAAAGGGTACTAAATTGAGTGAAAATATGACCCAAAAAGAAAAGAAAAAAGAATATAATGCAACCTTGGCTACTTCTCTTATTGAATAATAACAGTATTTATACAAATAAAACAAATATTTATATGGCAACAAATTATAAAATATTACAACGTATTAAATAAAATATATATAAGATATGTTATGATGCACTGTTTATATTCATGGAGTGTGAATGTATATGCTCAAATGTGAAAAGACTTGAATATTTAGCCAAAAAAATAAAATGTGAAAGACTTGAAAATAAGAAGACTCCAAACCTCGAAAAAGTAAAGAAACGGGTGAGAGTGGTTGGGTAAGCGTTAATATCATTCAAGTAGACGACTTTGATATTCCAAAAAAAAAAAAAAAATTTTATAATCTTAGACGACTTTGAAGACTGCTTTGTTTCATGTGTTTGAAAGTTCAAAAGATTGAAAGGTCTCTTTAAAAATTTTGTATGGTTGTCCCATAGTTGCTTTAAAATAGTTGCATTTACTAATCATTTATGTCAACGTTGCTAAAAAAGAAAGCCATTTATAAAACCAAATGCAATAAATTTTAAAAAAGCACATTAAATTTATGTGGAAAAAATTGCAAACCCACTAAAGATATTGGTGGACAATTCTAATGTTATATATATCTTTTACATATAAGAAAGTAAATTTATTCGAACAAAACAACTATGATATAAGTAAAGTATAGATAGTCAAAGGAAATTATCATTTGAAGCATAAGTTAGTGCTACCTTACTAAGCCACCCCCTCTCCTCCACAAAAAGAAAAAAAAAAAAAATAATAATAATCATATTTGCTTCCTTCCTTAGCAATACCATCATGCCATAAAAATTACTTCTGGTTCTATATAATGATTGTGTAGGGCTTGAGTTTGTTATTGCTTTACAATTTTTAAAAATTATTTAATCTTTTTTTTTTTTTTTTCCTTCTTTGGTTAGGTATTACATTCTTTAGTTAAAGTGTATAGTGGGGGAAAAAATAATTGAGAAGTAAGATTATGTCATTTAGCTTGTTGTGTCACGTCAGCAACATGATGTTAGTTAAACGACATTACCATAAAAGAGTGGTTAACTCAACAAGCCATATCACATCAAGAAGACAAACATATAGTCTTTTTTTTTTTTTAAATGAACTTGAGCTTAGTCATGTATGTATTAAACACTAGTGGTGATGAAATTGAACTGCAAATAATAACCTAATAGAGCTCAAGGTGGAATTGAAGTTATTGAACCCTAGCATTCACTCTAATTGTGCGCCCAACTTGAGGTGTAAATTTCCGGTATTGATATGGGGTTCACATATGTTATATGAGACTCAGATGAGAGTTGGCATTTCTGGAAGGTATCTGAAATTTCTTCCAACATGAGAAGTTTAAGTGCATTTTTTTATAAGAACTTAGAATTCGATAGTATTCTCATTTGAACTATCTCTATGTAAAAATAAATGGTCAAAAACTATGCAAATTGTTGGCAAATGATATATTAGGCATGGTAAACGTGCTCGCAGGTTCACCCAAAGTAATAATAATATTAAAAATACATATTAATGGTAAATTTATTCAATTATAAAATTAATATAATTTCTTTTCGTGTTTTACTATAAATTTACTAAATTCAAAACAAACTTAATTTATGCAATAGAAAAAAAAAGGAAAAAAAAAAAAAAGCCCAATTACCATGATGTTATATAAAATGTCAAGTGGGCGCAATCAAAATTAAATTAGGTGAATGCCACCGCTCTTAAATTATTATTGCTTTGCATATTATATGTCATGTTTAAATTAAACCAATACTAGAGGGGAATTTTATATATTTTTTAAAACATTAATGATGGTATATTATGTATTGCATTTTGATTTTGATATTGTGACATCATTATAATAAAACTCATTTTCTGAATTTATTTAAGCTCTAAGTTGTTCATAACTAACAACAGTGATTAATTTGTCAATATTGATTTTTCATTCAGCTATAGTTAGTCTTTTTTTGGTTTTGTTGTTGTCGTTGTTGGGTTTTTTTTTTTTTTTTTTTTTCAATTTGATCATTTAAAAAAAAAAATCATTTTAGCTACTAATGATTCATTCATACGTAGTATAATTTATATACATGAATTACTTAATTGTTTTAAATTATCCTTGCTAACTGACTTAAGTATATGAAGTAAAATAGAAAAACATATATTTTTTTAACATATTATAGGAATTAAAGTAAGAAATACCCGAAAGATCAAAGGATTGCCAATACTATCAAATTCTTTTTTGATAAATGCCAACTCTAACATAAACATCCATATATATATAATATATATAGGAGATAAAATTGAATAAAAATATATAAAAATTATATTATATCTATTTTAAAACGACAAATATGTAGGGTAACTATGTAAAAACAAATTAATTGATTGAAAAATAAGAAAAAATTATCAAAAAATTATATCGTGTCTATTTTAAACCACAATTATAAAATGTAAATTTATAAAAGCAATACCAATTAATTGAAAGGCAGGTTAAAAATGGTAACACCACATACTTAATAGAAAACCATAACAGTGTCATCCAAACTATATATATATATATATATTTTTTTTTTTTTTCAGTTCAACAAAAGAAAAAAAGAAAAAAAGGAAAAAAGACAAACACAATATAATATGGGACATTGGGCCAGGTTTTATGGGCCCAACGGAGTAGAGGCCCAGAATAGGACTAAGAGGATAGAGTTCTAGAGGACGTTCCCATCTAGGTCCTCCTCCGTTCAAACACAAAAATATGAAAATATATATATAAAAAAAAAAAAAAAACAAAAAGAGGAAAACTTAAAAAAAGTAGAAGAGAGAGAACAGGGACCGTGTGGATGGAGTTCCTCGCCATCTCTACAACTGCTTCTTCTTCTTCTTCTTCATTCCCTCACTTCCCCATTTCTAGCTTCTTCAAAAACCCTAATTCAAATCTAATTTCCACTACTTCTTCGGTAATCTTCCTTTCTCTTTCTCTCTCTCTCTCTCTCTCTCTCAATTTTGAAACGCATTTTAAAACTGTAAATTCTTCTTGAGCTTGATTTTGTTTTCGCTCCATTTTCCATTAAAAAAAAAAGGCTTGCTTTTATGTATATTCCAATTCTAAGCTATTTGATTACCTTTCTTTCTTTCTTTATCGTTCAACAAAAATGATTGACCTGTTTATAGAATTGAATTTGACACGTAGAAGAAGTGTAGTAAAACAGCTAATTTTCTGATTCTTTAATTATGTATACCTCAAAAAAGAAGAAGGAAATTTTCTCCCCTTGGATGTGGATAATCAGTAGCATTTGAGTTTGAATTCCGAAAGTGTAATGAACACCATTGAAAATTTTTAGTTTTTAGGAAAACTTGTAAAAATAACACCAAATTTGTTGGACGTGAAAAATAATTGATGTTGTTCATCCATTGGCCTTTGCTCTTCACCTTTTAAGCTTTGAAGTCATAATCTAAAATGACCTGAATTTATATTATCTTAAAACGGTGAGATGAAAACACATTGAGGAATAATTGATTAATATTAATCAAATGTCTCCCGAAAGATGATTCTGTTTGAATGACTATTCTAAAATACCAAATCATGATGGGAAAGCCATTCTCATAAGGATTTTCAATTGGCCTCTTTGCAGGTGTTACAGTGGAAGTACCTGCCTGTAAAAGTTCTAAGAAATAAATTTCATGGACCACTTATGTGCATGAGGATTGATACAAGTAACGGACCTAGAAATGGTAGGGATAGTGATGGAGGTTATGCATGGAATTTCTTGCTTCAGCACAAACGGAGACTTTGTAAAAGGTTTACTTCTCAGTATGGTTTGTTCTCTGAAAGTTACAAATGCATTCCCAAATTCTGGAAATATGCTGGTAGTCTTTGTAAATTGATGAACCGTTCAGAAATTAGACAGAAAGTATCTGTTCATTTTGGCCGATTGGTTGTTGGGGTGATGTTGGTCATGTCACTTTCTGTTGCTGTTAGCAAGACACCATCCGGTAAGTTTATTTTAAAATTTTTATATATATTATGAACAAGAATTTCAAGCTTCTGGAAAGGTTGTGTGATTAATTTATCTCTCTTTCCTTGCACTTATTGCACAGCCGCCCTCACCGAGGAGAATCTTCTCTTCTTAGAGGCGTGGAGAACAATTGATCGTGCATATGTTGACAAAACTTTTAATGGACAAAGTTGGTTTCGGTATAGAGAAGATGCACTTCGCAATGAACCAATGAACACAAGAGAAGAGACATGTAATTGTTTAGTTATTTATGATCATTTATACAAAACGATACTACATCCCGCCATAAAATTAATTTGAAATAATGATAGATCCAGTCATGGTAGTCTCCTGATAGGAGATCTCTTACATGGTTTATTGGCTAATATATAAACAAATGAACTGACTCTACGCATTGTACCATGAACCTCTGTTTTGTACTTCATTTGGTTTTTATGTAGATTCTTCTAAGCTTAGTTATATAAACCTTTCAAGAGTGACCATTGGAGACTTGTAGATTCTTCTAATCTTGACTAGGCTCAGTTGGGTAAAATAAGCACCTCCATCTAATTTTTTTTGCTTCTTCTTGTCTCTCGATTTTTTTTGTTTTATTGTGTTTCTTATGTTATTATGCTGAACCACCAATAGCATTTATCTCATAATTTATCAACTTTAAAGTCTATTTTATTGTTTTATTTGCATTGATTATGGGTTATAAATACTTCTTTTCTTAGTATACTGACTTCCTATTTCCTGATTGGGCGTTGCTTTTAGATATGGCAATAAAGAAGATGCTTGCCACACTTGATGATCCTTTCACTCGATTTTTGGAGCCTGAAAAGTTCAAGAGTTTGCAGGTATAAAGCTGTTTTTCCTTGTAACTTTCACTTCTTTATCTTAGCATGTTGCATTTTGGCTTGACTAAGATACACTCTTAAACAATATTACATGCGGCATTGTCAACTTCATTAAAATTTCGGTAAAATATTTTCCCTAAAGCCTGTCAATATCTTCTTTGAAGGCAGTCTGGAACTCAAGGTGCTCTTACCGGTGTAGGGCTTTCAATTGGCTACCCTACAAAATTTGATGGATCACCTGCTGGTCTTGTTGTTATCTCAGCTGCTCCAGGAGGCCCTGCAAACAAAGCTGGTGTCTTGTCTGGGGATATTATTCTGGCAATTGATGATACAAGTACGGAAACAATGGGTATATATGATGCAGCGGATCGTTTACAGTGAGTTTCTTACCCTTCTAGAAGCTTCACTGTTGAATCATCCGTATATTCTTAACACATTGAATAGGCTCTATTAAGGAAATGCAATTTAATTGTTTAAGATGCTTTTTATTTGCATTTCTCCAACTTGTTATAAAAACACTCAATTTTTTGGTTCTCAAGCAGCCAAACATGGAATAACAGGTCCACATTTTCTGTCTTTTCCTTCTGGTCTAGTGATGTTTGTTAGGTCGTTTCTTTAGTTGGTGGAAAATTACAGTTTCCAAGTGAATTTAAAGTGTGCTATAAGTTTGCTATGATATCTCAGATGGCATTTTCTTCTAAAAATTAAATTATAATAAGTCAGTTTAAAAGTCTGGTATAAGTTAGTTATGGTGTATAAAATAACTTACTAGAATGGTAAAATAATACCTATTAAATGCTTGGTTCTATATTTGGTGATATTTCCATATTATTCGTTAAAGTTCCATAAAATTTAAAAGTACTTTATTAATCAAATGAATGCCCTCAAATTTCTGTTGTTCATCGGTGTTGTATTTTTCCCATATTCTAAACAGGGGTCCTGAAGGAAGCTCAGTGAAATTGACCATTCAAAGTGGACCTGAAATAAAGCACCTGGATTTAGTGTAAGTTTGGCCTTCATTTACCTCTACACAAAGCTTATAGTGTCAATGGCTAATGAAACACCTTGTTCCACTTTTCTATTTGAAGAGAAATAAATTCTACAATCACTGGAGATAGTTCTTATGATTTATCCTTTACATGGTTGGTTTTGTTGTGAATTGATATGTACTGAATTTTGCATTTCATTTATCCTTTTTTTGCTTTATTATCATCTTTTCTAAAATTAAGTAGTAGAATTAACTTAAGTTGTTTTGTTTAGGCGTGAGAAGGTTCAACTGAACCCGGTGAAATCAAGACTATGCAAGGTGCCCGATGCAGGGGACAATTCGCCTAGGATTGGTTATATCAAGCTAACTTCATTCAATCAAAATGCATCTGGTAAGTAGAATTATTTTCTTTTAGCTAGGTTCTGCCTATGTACTGAATTAATCGAAGTTCCTGTCTTGCTTAGATGGCTAGAGTATTTTTTTCTTTTGACTTACTTTTTTATTTAGGGAGACAAATTAATATTTACTCGATTAGAGAGGACTAAATCTTTATTATAACTCATCTTCTATTTGGTTGACATTTAGTTCATCTTAAAGACTCAAATCATCAAATTTTCACTTAGGTATCTACATGATGAGTTATTTATATACCTTTCTATCCCAGGCCCATGTTTCCTGTCAAACCACAGCTCAAGAAAGAACTGTTTGTGAAAGTTAGCAGAAGTTGTTGGATTGAGTTTCCCGTCAAACAATATTCATCCATTTTGCTATTTTCTAGGGGTTAGAGCATGAGTAGCAGCGGATGTATTTAAGTTACCTTGCAGTTGAATAATTTTACTATTTCTAAGTCCATTTTCTAGTCTAACATGAGAGAGGGAGAGTTGATGTTATCTTTTAAGGACTACATGATGTGCACAATCTTGTTTCTTGATCAATTGGGTGCTCAAGGTCACTATTGTGGAGAAACAAATTTCAAAATTCTCTGGGCTTAGATTATGAGTATGGTATATTAGTAGCTTTAAATAAGCTTGAAAAATTAGAGATTAAATGTTTGTTCCTTTTTAAAAATTAGAGATTAAATGTTTTGTTCCTTTTTCTACTTCATATGTTCTTAGGTTTTAAATGTGAATTTCTGCAATTTCCTCTGAGGACTTGCATTCTATTTAGGTGCTGTCAAGGAAGCAGTTGATGCTTTACGATCTAACAATGTCAATGCCTTTGTGTTGGACCTTCGGGATAACAGGTGATTGCTCATGAAACTTGGTTCATTTTGGAATTTTGCCATTATGCAAGCTTTCTGAAAACCTAAATTTGGTGCAGTGGTGGGCTTTTCCCAGAAGGAATCGAGATTGCCAAGATTTGGTAAACTATGCTGGAGTATTAGTGCATTAGTTTACCTTTATATTCCATGCCTTTGTTGTCTTTGCACGCATTGGCTACTCAATTTGATCACGTGTAATTTATATGGACCAATGTGGATGTGAAGTCATATATCGCCCTGGGAGATCAAATTTTAGAAATTTATTGATTTCTAATATCATCGGCACCTTTTATTATTTGACTATTACTTAATTTTGCTTGTCCTTCTTTTTCTAATAAAACTTATTCTGCACGTAATCTTTGATTAAATGTTGCCATTCAGGTTGGATAAAGGTGTCATTGTTTACATTTGTGATAGTCGCGGTGTACGTGATATATACGACACAGATGGAAGCAGTGCAATGGCAGCTTCAGAACCCCTTGCTGTGCTGGTATACTTACATTACATGTATTCTACAATTTATAGGATATTAATTGATTCTTTTTATACATTTGTAATATTCTGCATATTCTATGGTTAATGGGTGTGGAATATTCAACATACTTAGATTTATGTTTTTGGGCTATGTTCATAGTAACTTAGCATAAAATCTCTGCGGAAAAATTGCTGACACAACTTTTCTGAGCTTCCTATAGGTGAATAAAGGAACTGCTAGTGCAAGTGAAATCTTAGCCGGTGCATTGAAAGACAATAAACGAGCCGTGGTGTTTGGAGAACCCACATTTGGCAAAGGGTAATTTTGCTTCAACACATTCCATGACTTAATTATAACATCATATATTCCTGAAAGGTAAAACCTATCCCACTTTGCAGCAAGATCCAGTCCGTTTTTAAGCTTTCTGATGGCTCTGGCTTGGCTGTCACTGTTGCTCGTTACGAGACGCCTGCTCACGCAGACATCGACAAGGTTTACGCACACACTTTCTCTGGCTTTTCATCCCTTTCTTTCCCTAACTAAAATTAAAATTTCTCTCCCTAACTCAAATTAACGTTGCTCATAGGTCGGAGTAATTCCAGACCATCCCTTGCCAACATTATTTCCCAAGGATGAGGACAGTTTTTGTAGCTGCATACAGGACCCTGCATCTGGTTGCTATGTCAACAGAGGCCAGCTATTTTCAAGATGACAGTATTTTCTGTGTGCACTAACAGGAAGGTAACAATTTTTTAGGGAATGTAATGTAGTAAAACATTCTTTTGAGGGTTCATCAATTTGTTATCATCTCAGTGTGTGTAGCTGGAAAGCCCTCCTCCACAACAGGAAAAATACAAACATTGAATTTTATTTTATTTTTTAAATTTGTTTTTCCCCTCCTTTCTGTTCTATTCGTGATAATCGATAGATAGAAAATTAAATCCAATGGGAATTCTTTATTCTGCTAATTCCTCAGTGGTTCTCAAACTAAATTTAAAATTATAATTACTATATTTAAAGGACAAGAGGTATGCGATATTCAGGTCTACATGAATACAAGATGTCCTGTAGAAATTATACACCACTTTCAGGTACAAGCTAAACTAGTAAACTGTACAGATCCAATTGTCCCCAAAAATTGCTGTAGGACTGTATACAACAAAGGTAAACCGTAATCCAAAATGGAGCTATAAAGAATGGAGCTACAACATACTCTCAAAAATTATCATTAGGAATGTTGACATTCAGATTGCTTTGGCTGAATTTCAATTTCGTCATCTAAACCTGAGACTGCTTGAGAGTAAAAATTTACCATAGCATCTTAGTCCATGATCCCAAAAATGGGAAAACGGCAATCAACAACCTTAACAGTAATGGTGTGTCGCTTTTTCTTTCTCTCCGACTCAGCTTACCCTTCTCTGTTGTTCTTCTTCCCGACCCACTTTTCATTCTTGATGGCCTTTGTGCAGATTTCAGTCTTTCCAGATCATCCCATCCTCCAAAATTGGCTGCACCATCTTGGCTACTCTTATCAACAGGTCCACCGGCCACCCATGATTGATAATCCGTCCTCTGCTTTCTGGTCTCCTGGCCTTCATCTTCCTCTTCATCTGTTTCAACATCATTTGCATTGTTGACGAATGGTTTCCTTCTCATCCTGGACCTGAATTTGCGTTTTCTTTTTCTTTCTGTTTTGCCCCATATCTTATCAAATGCCAGTGAGAGTGCTGATTGACCAAGGGGAAGTGCCAATGCCATGAGGAAAGCTTTTGGGCCAGTAGCTGCTAACAAAGATATGATTATAAATGGTAGTGTCCAACCATAGGATCTGAATACCTTCAGTGACAAAAGAGAAATATATTAGGATATAGCAACTGAAACAGTGTAAATCGTTGGTGGAATTAAACTCAACGTATCAATGCATCATGCAATTCATACTCGATATTTTTGAACAAAAGTTCCAAAAGTTGTTTAAAATATAAATTACTTACATATAAGAAAATGGTGTCACTCATTTAAGAAATCCTGTTTAAGACAAGCAACATAATTAGGTGCAAAATTTAATTCTAGAAAAGTTTGCTCAGTCTCTCTTTAAGATCAAACTATCTACTTTTGTGTTTATCTATCTTCCAAATTAGCCCCTTCTACCTTTTTTCTCCAAAAATTCTTTATAATAAAGAGGTAAATTATGATGGTACAGAACAAAGATTTTTTTTTTTTTTTTTTTTGTTTTTTTTTTGTTTTTTTCCTCCCCCTCTTTTTAGGTGTTGGCAATTTGCAACCTTAACAAAAGCACTTGAAAGATAATTTATAACTTTGAGGTGTCTTAATATCCTTCCTTTTTAGAGAGAATACCCCATTGCAGTGCCTTTAAATTGTTGCTTGCAACTTGGCATGCCTTTAACAACAAGCATAGAACATCAGCTCTCTGCTGATGTTTTTACCAAAATTTTACCTATAATCTCTCTCATTTTAGTAAACATTTAACACACTAAAGTTGCACAATCTAGCAGATTAATATAAACTCTTTTAGTAGGTTATCATTGAAAGACCTAAAGAGTATAATGAGGTGGGTTAGTCGTACAAGAATATCTCCAGGCTAGTAGGTTATTTTGGTCTTATTTCAGTCTCAATAACTCTTGGCATTTTTCCTTCTTTCTTCCAAATGCAGTAGACTATTGATAGGTTGGTAAAGCACAAAGAAATATAAAATTGCAAATCAAACTAGGCCAACTGAACTATGAAATTAGCGAGTGGAAACATTCTAAACTATAAGTTATAAGCAATTATGTTTGATTCACAGCAACAGAACTAAACTACAGAAGCAAACCTAGATGGTTATCATCAAAAACTGTATTATCTTCACGAGAATCGAAGAAATTTAATATCTTGGATCCAAAGCTTATGTTACTTGAAAAACTAAACTTGTTTGTATTCCCCTCTTAGATAACAAATTAAAATTATGCTGATAAAACAGCCATAGTCATATACCAATATAAGGATATTAATAGTTACAAACAAAAAAAAACAAAAAAAAAACCAGCTAAATGTAGCTATTAAAATAACAAGATATGAGTAATCCATTACAGAAACACACAAAATCAAGTATACTGATTTTCACGTCAAGTATGAGAAGTGGTGATCTATTAAAGTCAAAGGTACACATAGAAATCCAGCAAGCACAAAATAGACCATTTCATGCATCAAAGATTACAAAACCCAGCAAAAACATTTGATGCATTATGAGACTCCAAACATATGGAAACTTAGCAAGACTTTAAAGTAAGCAAGTTATTTGACGATTTTAAAAAATTGAAAACAAGCTATTTGACTATTTCATCCAAACGTAGAAATCTAAAATACTCAAAATTCATGCATCAACGATTACAAAACCCAGCAAAGATAATTAATGCATAATTAGACTCCAACATCTTGAAACTTAACAAAACTTCAAAACAAGCATCATCCAAATTCCTTAAGTTCTATGTAATTATAAACCAGTTAAACATATTAAAGAACGAATATAAAGTTCTAACCCTGAAAATCCACACACTATCAATGGTTTCCTCCAAGATCCCAAAAGGCCCATCATCCATTTTCGACGACTTATCTGACCACCACCGCCTCTTCTTCCCTCTAATTCCATCATACTCATCCTCCTCCTCCTCCTCATCTTCTTCTTCTTCTTCTTCATCGTCGTCGCCTTTGGGTTTGAAACCAAAACTGAATCCTTGAGACCGAATGGTTTCGGCATTTGAGTCCCAACGACGGTACCTGGTGGAGAAGGAACATCGAGAATGGGAAGAAGGAAGTGGGTGGTTTAGAGAGAAAGAGGGAAAAGAGTATCTGGGTCGCCACGGATGAGGGTGTGTGACAAGGAGTACGACACCACTCTCCATTGCAAGTCACTGTGAGCTTCCATTTGCCACGTTGTTTTTGTTATCTTCTAACACTCTTTTAACATTTTTTTCCACATTTTGAGGCCTTTTTTTTTTTTTCCTTTAAAAATTTATTTTATAGTTTAGTTATTATATCTATATTTTTTTACTTTAATTAATTTTTGCTGCTAATGCAATTCCTTAGCTCACTTCCTTTTTGTACTGTTTATTTTTGAAAAAAAAAAAAAGGTAAAAAATTGAATAGATTTTTTTAAAACATTTTACTTGACATAAACATTAAGCCCATGAATTTAGGATGAGATAACATTTTAGTGTCCAAATAGTAATTAGTATTTATCATCAAGTATCTCTTTTTTTGGTAAAATTATCATCAAGTGTCTCTTATATATTTTACAAGTTACTAATTTTTGTCAACGGGAAAATATTCAAGATTATTAGTTAATATACTTTTAAAAAAGAAGTATTTTTCTTAAATATTGTCATTTTTAAATTCTTTTTCTAAAATGCTGCAGACATGTTGAAAACCCAGTAGAAATTCAATCATACTTTGTACTTGTTGTATATATATTGGACGTGATGTGTTTCAAAATTTTTTTTTTAAAATTTTTAATATAGAAAAAGAATAACACAATTTATTGCTGAAAAAAGAAAAAAAATAATAATTGAAATCCTAAAATTGAAGGTCCATAAATTGAAGAAGCCCAATCCATCTATCAAAGTCCAATCCAAACAATCCCTAAAGACAGAAAGCATACGATGCCGTTTTGCACCGAAAAACTAAAACAGAGAGATATGAAAGGAAATAAATAGTTGTCGAACATGACTCTCCATAACCTTTAAGATTCTTCAGCAAGCAACTCGTTAAAGCACACACAGAGAGAGGATTAAAAAAAAAAAAAAAAAAAAAAGAAATAAATAAAAAAAGAAAGCGAGATAGGGAAAGAGAGGAAGAGAGAGAGAGAAGGAATGAGGTCGACGGCGATGGAGTTTTTCGGTGACATGGAGGAGCAGGGTTCGACAATGGCCATGGACGTTGATGACGTGGATCCCCTCGAGGTTCTCGGTGAGGGCGTTGTCTCCGATAACAAGCTTGCCGATGCCGACTTCTTCAACTCCTTCGAGGATGATTTCGACGATTCCGACATCAATTGAATCATCATCAACACCATCTTCCTTCTTCTTCTTCATCGTCCAAATGGTCCATTTATCCACCGCCAATCTACTTTCTTTTTTCTAGGGTTTATTCCGTAATTGTAATCCCCAAAAAAAAAAAAAAAAAAAAAAAAACTTTGAATAGAATCGTATGTTGAAAAGGAAACAGTAGAGATTCTGTTATTCCGCTTCAATTCAATTCGATGATTGGTTATATTTTTGATGGATGGTAAAATTTCTGTTTGTGGGTTGCTTTTTTTATTTTTTTATTTTTTAAAATTAATTTTCCGAGAAAATTATTGATTGATATTTGGTGTTTGTTCTTCATGTGCTAGGGTTTGTAATTTTACTATTCTTTGGTTTCTGGAGGGAATTGCTTATACAGAAGAGATAGCCTCGTTGTAGTGAAGTGTGCGTTCGCTCACGGAATGCATTTGTTTTCCTTTGGGACTTTTGTGAACTTTCTAATGAGTTTACAACTTTATGCCTATCAATTTCCTCAACAGCCAAACACAAATTTTCAATATATCTGTGTGTGTGTGTGCTCCATGAATAGGAAATTTTGCTTTGCACTGTTATAAGCATTTTTTTAGTGAGATTGGGATATTATTGAATTCCTAGTAGGGAACTGAGAAGAGATTTTCTGGGTTAGGATTTGTAAGTTAAATTGAGGCTGAATTTTAGATTCGAGTTATGTGGGTGTTTTTGATTTTGTGGTAGTTCTAAGTTCTAGCTCAATTGCTTGAATGTGGACTTTTTGAAGATCGTTGGCGCTGAATAGCAGTTTACGAGTTTGGTCATTGAAAATATTTGTTGGAGATCTTTATGTTGAGCAGATGCTGAAGGAAGTACAGACGAACTGCTAGTGAGATATTTAGGTGTTATTATGGTCTTGGAGAACAAAAATAGGATCAAACGCCACAGAAAACCTCAATGCAAACTTTCTTGTTATGTTTTCGATCTTTACATGTTCGTGTTTCTGTTTGATTTGAGGATGTTATTGCTAGGCCAGGTGATTGCTTTGTTCTTTTGCATTTCGTGGTGTGTGGCTTGGGACTCTGTTTTGAATTCTGGTGAATGATTGCAGTGAGTTTTGAACAAGTTCTTCATAGCAGATAGTCCACAAACTATTATGGTGAAGCAATGGTTATAGGAAATTATAAAATGTGATTACAGATGCTCGTTATTCTGTATGATCCTTCAATTTGGACTTTTGATTTTAGTTTGGGGTTAGATAAACTATGTATATTGTAATGTTTACTGGACTTATGGTCTTGTTTCCATTGAGACTTTGCTCTATTTTTCTTATTTTAGGCCAAAAGAAAATGGGAACACAGTCTTTTCTTTTTTTTTTTTTTTTTTGGTTGGGTATTTTTTGTTTTTGTTTTTGGTTTTTTTATTTTTTTTTGTTTGTTTTTGTTTTTACATTAATAATTGAAGCAGTAATGTGTGCTTAGCATTGTATACACTGGTAGAGCGGATAGAGAATTTAAAATTTCCATTGCAAAATTAAGATTGATTATATAGATGTATATATATATATATATATATATATATATTGAAGAACCAAGATTTGAAAAGTAAGTTTCTCTGAATGGCCAGTTATGTACGTAGGATGAAAAGGAATACAAAAAGATATTACCTAAACCGAAGGGAAAGGAATACAAAAATTACCCCCTTTTTGACTTTCATGCGTAATCTTCCATTGAATGTTCCAACTAAAATAACATTTCAATTGTAGTAAAACATTCCAACTAAAATAATATTTCAATTCTAGTAGCTTCCTGGGGTGAAAGTGGACAATGTAGCAATGCTTATTATTATTTTTTTGATGCAAGAGCGTCCACAAATATGAGATTTTCCTCAAACTTGTTTGGTCTGAAAGAATAACAGCAGTAAAGGAAAGGCAGGGTATTGATTATATACAAAACGATAACATATATTCTCTCTCAAAATGATTGTAGCCACGACCAAATTCTTTTACTCGTGACGAGGATGGTACCATAGCTGATAATATCTGAGATACTTCCTTCATTGATGGCCGAGCCTGTGGATTTTGTTGCAGGCAGGCAAATGCTAGCTTTGCAATGGAGAAAACTTTCTCTGCTACTTGATTCATTGGAGGTGAGATTCGTTGATCCAAAACATCCCCGAGCAGAATTTGATGAACAATTGGCTGTGATGATGATGAGGATGATGATGCTGATGATGATGAAAGAGATGAGATGAGATCCCCTGGATCCTTTCCCATAATCACTTCCAATCCTACAACTCCAAAGCTATACACGTCACACTTCTCATTTGCTCGCATTGTGTAAGCAAGCTCTGCAAGAAAAAAACATTTTCAGATAGTATTTTAATCAAAATTAAGGATGCAAAATAAATGAAAGATCAGAACTTACAACTCATGGCCAGTTTCTACTGTTGGTTCTCGTGTATATTTCATCTGAGAATATATGTTTTGCTTCATATAAAATGTGGAAGTAGGCCATTCAATTTGAACTAGATGGTGACTGCTTGTTTTGAAATTGAATTTGAAAAATAATGAATGCTACATTCTTAGTAAGCGCTAACAAAGTGGTCTATAAATTTTTGCAGCAAAATGATTATCCGGCTTCAAAATTTTCTAATCATTCTCAGAAAAATTTGAACAGGTTTGAGTTTTAGTATCAATGGCAATATACAGGTGAGCAAATGGAAGACTTACCTGGAGCTGCATATCCAAAGGTCCCTGCAAATGAATTCCAGTCAGATGATGGCTCAGCTACCATAATTTTAGCCGTGCCAAAATCTGCTAGGTGAGCTTCATATTCTGCATCCAACAAGACATTGTTGCTTGATATGTCTCTATGAATTATTGCAGGTGAGCATTCATGGTGCAGATAGGATAAGGCATTGGCTAAACCTGTGACAACATTTACTCTCTTAAACCATTCGAACTCTATTGCTTTCACTTTATCACCGAGTATGTTTTCTAAGCTTCCCTGTTCCATAAACTCGTACACTAAGAATGAATGTCTTGCATGTGAACAGAATCCATGCAGCTTAATGATATTTCGGTGTCGTGCTTTTGTTAATACACTGATTTCATTTGTGAAAGCTTCCTGACTGGCTATTCTACTCTCATTCTCATGGAATTTTTTTACAGCAACAATTTGACCAGTTGATAGTAGTGCTTTGTACACAATCCCATATCCCCCCATTCCAATGCAATATTTGGAGTTGAAGTTCTCTGTTGCTGTAATTATTTCCTCATACACCGTTTTCCCATCATGATTCCATGTTGTGAAGAAAATTTCAGGTGGTGCTTCTTCTGGCTCATCCATGTTCTTCTCTCTCTTATGGCATATAAAAAGTATCCCAACAATGATGAAAAATAGAATTAGAGTCCCGGAGATAGAGATGACGACTGGAGCTACAACCCCATTGCTATTTTTGTTCCTGGGTATGGGGCATGATTCCAGACCAGTGTTGTTTCCACACAAGGCTTTATTGTTTTCGAATGCTTCAGTTGGGGCTACAATGAAAGCTTTGATGCTCGGAAGAGGACCTTCTAATTGATTGTAGGATATATCGACAGACGTCAAACTCAACATCTCTTTAAATGTGGATGGAATTGTACCAGAGAACTTGTTGTGGGAGAGGTTGAGTGTTTCTAACTTGTGCAAATATCGAAGCTCCATAGGCAACTCCCCTGTTAGCAAATTCTGACCTAGATCAAGATTTTGCAGAGAGAGCAAATTCCCCATCTGAAATGGTACTGCTCCACTGAGTCTATTCTTTCTCATGTTAATGTGCAGTAGTTTTGAACAATGTTCTAAATCTATGGGAATTGGCCCACTAAGTTTGTTTTCTGCAAGTTCAAGCTTTTCAAGGTCAGATAACATTCCAATTTCAGCAGGAACTTCGCTTGAAAGTCTGTTATTGTTCAGTTTGAGGTCATATAAGAATTTCAGTCTTCCTATTTCCTTGGGAATTTTCCCTGCTAGAAGATTGGAGGACAGGTCAAGTGCATGCAATTGAGTAGCTTTTCCAAGTTCAGGAAGCAGCCTACCTGAAATTTTATTGTTGGAGATGCTTAGCATTGTGAGTTTGCTACATTGTCCCCAGTTTCCAGTAAGAGAACCAACAAACTTGTTCTTGCTTAAATCCATATAATCCAAGTCTGGGTATACCCCAAGCTCTTCTGATATATTTCCTGTTAGTTGATTCTCTGCAAGTGAAACTGCAACTAAAGTACTGCAATTTTTTATGCTTTTTGGAATTGAACCTCTAAAGTTATTATAAGATGCTATAAACCACATAAGCCTCCCACCAAGACAAATATTTTCTGGAAGATAGCCAGACAACAAGTTATCAAATATTTGGAAATATTCTAGATTTGTAAGATTGTTCATTTCCAGAGGAATAGAGCCTGTGATGTTGTTGCCGAACAAACTTAAGTTGGTGAGGGAGACGAGTTTTCCAATGGATGCAGGGATTGAGCCAGTAAGATTGTTGAAATATAAATTAAGCGCTCTGATAGATTTAAGTTGTCCTATTTCATGAGGGATGGATCCAGAAATGCTATTTCTACCAAGGCTTAAAGTGATTAACTTGCTCAAGTTTCCAATGGATGCTGGGATTGAACCTGAAAGATCGTTGTAACGAGCATAGAACTTCTCAAGAGACTCCATCATGCCTATTTCATGTGGTATAGAGCCATTGAAATGATTCCTACCCAAATAAAGGTATTGCAGACCTGTTAGAAGGCCTATTTGGGGTGGAATATTTCCAGTGAGATGATTCCTACCCAAGTCAAGGTAGGTGAGTCTCGAAAGGTTACTGATGTGGGAAGGGATATTTCCATACAGCGAGTTGTTATACAGCACAAAAGTGTATAAGTTGGGAAAGGATGAAAAAGTGAAGTTTCGGAGTGTACCTCTCAGATTACTGCTTGTAAGGTTAATCTGCATGACACTTCCCAATTGATTACAAATGATCCCAATCCAATTGCACAAGCTGCTGCTGCTGCTGCTGTTTTTGGGGAGATGAGAAGAATTGGTTAAAGGTGAGGTGGAATTGCGAGGAGGAAGCAGTTTCCATGAGGAGAGAAGAGAATGAGTTGGATCAATATCAAGGCTGTCCTTCCATTTGAGAAGGGCCTCTGCTTCTTGTCCTTCTTTCATAGTTCCTGTAGAAGCACTAACACCACTTGAAACAGTATGGGAAGGAGGAACCAGCAGCAAAATGATAATGTTCATAACAAAAAAGAATAGAACCAGTCTTCCAATCTTCTTGGTCATGTGTGCTTGCTCATGCATCTACTCAGGAAGAAGACCAAACCGTTTCAATTTAATATCTCGAATCTGAATTCACCTTCAACTTTACAAGGGGTACTGTTATAAGTTTAGAGGCAATGCTGGCTGTTTCAACAAATATTCATACTCAGCACATAGTTTTGAAGGAGAAATGGAAGCTGATGATTTTAGACTCTTAAGAGAGTGGATCTACAAAAGAGATTTGATGTTTGGAATGCATCAACTAGTTACTATTTAACAAGAAAAGAGGGTATCTTATCTATCATTGCTTGTTTGTAAAAAGCAAGTCCAGTCATATATTCTTTTTGTTTATTTACTTTTTATGATGCATGAAACTCTTTCGTCCACATTTATTTGTCTTCTGAAATTTAATTGCTATTTCTATGTTTTGGTGCTGGACTTTAAAGCAATGGGCACCCCACCATCGTAAAGTTGTTTTGTTGGGTTGTGGCTGCGGGGTTTCAATAATGAAAATCACGTGTTCTTTTTTTTTTTTTTTTTTTTTTTGGTTTTTTCCCTCTCTCTCTCTCTCTCTCTCTCTTGAAAAAAATCAAGCTTTGATACTGTATGAAGGCTTTTACATGAAATTTCAATTATTGGTTACAAAAAAAGGAGTGCAGCACGTGAATCATAATGCATAATACGTTGATTAAACAAAGTATTTTAAGAACCTACGTATGCAGGGAGAATATTAGATGTGTCTGCAAATAAAGAAAGAAAAAGCAGAGGTGGGATAGGCTTCTTTCTTACTAGTACAAAAGTTGGCTCAATTTTGAAGCTACAAAATGTTGCTGTTTTTGTAATTTTGTGATGTTATTTTATTACTCACTTTTGGTCTTGCTATTGATTATCAATAGAAAGATTTAAATTTTACACATTGAACGTTTACATAATGACCGTGTGTTGACTATGGCTATTTTAATGTGATCATATTTTTCTATCCATCGTCCAATTATACATGGTCCTCTAGTTTTTCTAGAGTTTATTTGTTAATCAGAAACAAAAGAAGAAGAAGAAAACCAAAAAAAGAAAAGCATTTTATAGTGTAGATTGAAAAGGAAATTCAAGATTCTGTTATTCTGCTTCAATCCAATGTGCTGATTGGTAATGTTGTGATGAGTGATACAATTACTATTTGAGGGTGTTAAATCATCACTAATCCAAGAGCTATAGCTACTGGCAAGTGGGGCCAACAATATGCATCGGGCATATTTTCAATAGATGCATACTCAAATTTTTTTTTTTTTTTTTTCCCCAGGAAAATTATTGATTATTCATAGATAATATTTGGTGTATGTTCTCCATCAGCTATGGGTTTGAAACTCTACTCTTCTTTGGTCTCTGGAGGGAGTTGCTTATACAGAAGAGATGGTTTTTACTCAATGAACGAATTTTTTTTAAATGCGAATTCATAAGAAACTTTGTCCTGGCTGTACAACTTTTCATATAATTTCTGCGCAGCCAAACACAAAATTACATCTTTTGAATATATTTTTGGGTATTCCCTAACATGAAAATTTGCTGTGCAAAGTTAAAAGCATTTTGCTAATGACATTGAGATGTTTAGCTCCTAGTAAAGAACTGAGAAGCTGCTTTCAGGGTAAAGATTTGTCCTGATATTTAGGGAAAACTGATGCCAAATTTTAGAGTATTGAGTTATGTGGGTGTTTTTGCTTTTGTTGTATTTATAGCCTAGTTACACTCTATTCCATTAACTTGGATTGCTGGTTGTGAATAACAGCTTAGAAGTTTCGTCATTGAGAATTTTTGTGGGAAATCTTTTATTGAGCAGATACTGAAGGAAGTACAGGCACTGTGGGTGAGACATTGCTCTGTTCCTATGCAGTGCTTTATATATAGCAGATGGTCCACAAACTATTATGATAGGGGAACGGTTTTAGGAAATTGATAAGGTATGGCTCGTGATTCCATTTGATTCTTCAATTAGGATCTTTTTTTTATTTTTTTTTTTAAATAATTTTTTTGGGTGAATTTCAATTTGGACTTGAATGGGGGGTAAGAGAAACAATGAAACTAATACTATGCATATTCCAATGTTCACTAGAGTCATGTTATATTATGGTTTTGTTTTCAATGAGACTTGGCACTATTTCTTGTTTTTAGGGCCAAAACAAGGACGAGAAATTTCAATTTTTTGTTTCTACACTAATATTTGAAGCAGAAATGCCTGCCCTGCTTTGTATTCAATATTCACAACCAAATTTGCTGACTCGTGATAAGGATGGTACTTTAGTTGATATTTCTTTAGATACTTGCTTAACTGATGGCCGAGCCTATGGACTTTGCTGCAGGCAAGCAAAATGCTAGCTTCGAAATGTAGGCAACTATGTCGGCTAGTTCATTTTTTGGAGGTAAGGGGCTGTTGTCCAGTGCATCTATGTGCAGCATTTGATGAACTGGTGATGGTGGTGATGGTGATGATGATGATGATGGCAGAGATAAGATGAGATCCCCTGGATGTTTTCCTATCATCACTCCTAATGCTACAACTCGAAAGCTATATGCATAGCACTTCTCATTTGCTGGGAATGTGTAAGCTAGCTCTACAAAGCAGTAAGATCTTCACTAGGGTATTTGTATCATTCAATATTAGTTTGTGATGTTGAGTACAAGGATAAATATGGTTGTTTTGCAAACGAAATTGAAAAGAAAAACTGCCCCATTAATCTAAGAAAGAAAAATGGTTGGAATATTTACTATTATCCTTGTTCCATGAATCATTGACAAACAATATTATTTAGGAGGGTTTTTAAATTACCTTGTTGTATAAAGTCATATTCTGGTTATCTTTTATTGACTTAAAACTTTTGCAAAACAGAGTGATGAGATGGAAAACTTACATGAAGCTGAATATCCAAAGGTGCCTGCGAATGAACTCCAGTTAGATGATGATTCAGGCACTAAAATTATAAGCCATGCCAAAGTTGGTTATGTTAGCTTCATATTCTGCATCCAACAAGACATTGTTCCTTGACATGTCTCTGTGAATCATAGCATGTGAGCATTAATGGTGCATGTATAGGATAAGGCATTGGCCACACCTTTCACACTATGCACTCGCTTTTTCCATCCCAACTCTGTTGCCTTAACTTCAATGCTAAGAATGTTTGCTAAGCTTCCCTGTTCTGTAAATTTAAGAAGTTGGTAACCTCTGTCTAATGCATGCATTTATAAGAATGTTTTGCATGGTAAGTGCAGGTGACCAGTTTGAATTTTGGATTTGAGAATTTGATTCTTTCATTCTTGTCCTTCTCTGTATCATTCACTTTAGGTCGAGTTCGGATGGATTATCTCAGATTACTACTTGCCCGTGTATGTGTCATGTCCTGCTTGTTGTACTAACGACACTTGAAACAGCATAGGAAGAAGGAATCAGCAGCAAAATGATAATCTTCTTGGTCATGTGTGCTTGGCTATGCAGCCACTTCTATTCAGGTAAAAGACCAAACCGGTTTCGAATTACTATGTTGAATCTGAATTCACCTTCTACTTTATAGGAGGTACTGTTATCTGTTTAGAGGCAATGCTGAGTAGTTTAACAAATATTCATACTCCAAACACATAATTTTGAAGCCGATGATTCAGACTCTACCAAAGATGTATGGCGGCCCTATTGGCTAATCATTCTGCATTTGATTAGTTTGTTTGTAAAAGCAGCACCACCCAAATCTTTTCTTCTTTCTCTCTCTCTTCGCGCTGCCCCCCACCACCCCCTGCGGCGCCGGTGGGTTTTGAAATTTTAGCTGCTAATGGTATGCATGAAAAACTCATTCATCCACATTTATTTGTCTTTTAATATTTCAAAACGTCGGTGGTGCATATATATATATATATATATATATATATTTAATAATTTATAGTAATGGCTATTCCACCGTCTAAAGTTATTTTGTTGGGTTGGGGCTGCTTACATATCTTATGGCTATATGTTTATATGTACATCTTTGATACAGTGTCGATGGCTTTTTCACAAGAATTTTTAAACTATCGGTTACAGAAAAAAAGAGTGAGGCTTGTGAATTATCACGCATAATATGTTGACTAAAGAAAGTATTTAAAGAACCTGTGCCTATCATCTATGCAGTGAGACCATTAGATGTGTCTCCAGATAATAATATATATATATATATATATGGAAATTCTATGGTGAAGACGGTCCGCATGAGGACCGCAGTATTAGTGACGGTTTTTCATAGTATTAACGACGGTTTCTTAGAAAATCATCACCAATATTATGAAAAACCGTCACCAATACTGTGGTCCGCATGAGGACGGTCCGCACCATAAACGGACTGTATATATATATATATATATAACCGCAGGCGGGTTGGTGAAAGTCGATTAGTCCGGCTTGCTTTAAAGGAATTGGGTTACTTGTTAGTTCAATTTTGAAGCTACACAAAGTTGCTTTATTGAAAGTTGATTATTCTTTTTCTTTCCTTGGGAATTTATAAGAAACTTTGTCATGAATGTGCAACTTTTTCATATACTTTATCAGCAGTCAAACACAAACTTAAAATTTTTTAATATAACATTATCATCTCTGTTTTGTGGGTATTCCTAACACATGAAAGAAAGCATTTTACAAGTGACATTGAGTTATTTAACTGTCCTAGTAAGGAATTAAGAAAGTGCTTTTTAGGTTAAAAATTATCTTGACATTTAGGAAAATAATTGGAGCCAAATTTTAGAGTTTTGAGTTATGTGGGTGTTTTTTGGTTGTGTAGTCCATTACTCGGAACTGTTTAGAAATGTTTATGAATTGCTGGTTCGGAAAAACAGTATACAAAACGTACTGTAGGTGAGATACTGCTCATTTGCTCTGTTTTTACGCACTCTATGGTGAGGGGGGCTCATGACTCTGTTCTCAATTCTGGTGAGCTATTTTAGTGAGGCTTAGGACTTGATTTTGGGATTAGAGAAACTTGTGTTATGTTCTTGTTTCTAATGAGACTTCTTAACTCTATTTCTTGCCTTTTTATTTGTTTATTTATTTTTTTAGGCCTCAATTTCTTTTGTTTCTGCATTAATATTTGAAGCAGAAATGCTTATCACGCTTTATGTATATGGTAGAGCAAATAGAATTGAGAAAGCTATTGATTACTTTGTTCTTTAAAATCAATAATCTCAAAAGCTTAATATAAACTGAACTTTGACATTACATGAACTAAGGCAAGAGCATAATATGATGTTTTCCTCTAGATTCTTTGGTTAAAAGAAAACCTCTAGTGACGGAAAGGAAGGGCATTGATTATATACAAATTGAAATTGTATTTTCTCCAGCAAACTGATTGTATTCACAACCAAATTTTCTGACTCGTGACGTGGATAGTACCATTGTTGATAGTTTCTGAGATACTTGCTTCATTGATGGCCTAGCCTGTGGACTTTGTTGCAGGCATGCAAATGCTAGGCTCACAACAGAGGCAACTTTGTCTGCTACTTCATTTCTTGGAGGTGAGAGGCGATGGTCCAATACATCCATAAGCAGAATTTGACGTAATGGTGGTGGTGATGATGATGATGATGATAATGATGATGATAATGAAGTTGACAGAGATAAGATGAGATCCCCTGGATGTTTTCCCATAATCACTTCCAACGCTACAACTCCAAAGCTATACACGTCACACTTCTCATTTGCTTGGATTGTGTAAGCTAGCTCTACAAAGAAACAAGTTCATAAAATTGTTGTTTCACAACAAAACTGAAAATAAGAAACTCCCAAAATCTAGGTAAGAAAGATGGTTGTTTGCTCATTTCCAGTGCTCCAAAATCTTCAAATCTGAAATGGCTTAGGAATAGTTATTTTCCTTGTCTGAGAAGAAATATAATTTGTGTGTTTTTAAATTACGTAGTTTTATAAAATCATATATCATTTACTAGTTCACCTATTATATACTTGTAGGAAATGAGCGATGAGAGGGAAAACTTACCTGGAGCTGAATATCCAAAGGTGCCTGCAAATGAATTCCAGTTAGATGATGATTCAGGCACTAAAATTCTAGCCGTGCCAAAGTCAGCTATGTGAGCTTCATATTCCGCATCCAATAAGACATTGTTGCTCGATATGTCTCTATGAACCATAGCAGGTGAGCATTCATGGTGCATGTAGGATAAGGCATCGGCCAAACCTTTCACAATATTAACTCGCTTTCTCCATCCCAACTCTGTTGCCTTAACTTTGTCACTTAGTATGTTTGCTAAGCTTCCCTGTTCCATAAACTCGTACACCAAAAATGAGTATCTTGCATGTGAACAGAATCCATGGAGCTTAATGATATTTCGGTGTCGTGCTCTAGTCAGTGCACTAATTTCACTTGTGAAAGCTTCTTGATTGGCCATCTCCCTATTCTCATGGAATTTCTTCACAGCAACAACTTGACCAGTTGATAGCATTGCTCTGTAGGCACCCCCATATCCCCCAACTCCAATGCAAAATTTGGAGTTAAAATTCTCTGTTGCTTTAACTATTTCATCATGCACTTTTTTTCCATTATGGTTCCATATTACAAAGTAAGTTTCACTTTGCGTTTCACTAGGCTCATCCGTGATCCTCTCACTTTTTTGGTGAATAAAAAGCATGCCAATAATGATTAATGATAGAAATAGAGTGCCCGAGATAGAGACTATAATTAAAACAATAACTTCATTGCTACTTTTCTTTTTGTACATGGGGCAAGCCTTTAGGCTAGTGTTGTTTCCACACAAGCCTTTATTATTTTGCAAAGTTGCCTCAGTAAAGGCTTTGCTCCTGGGAAGAGGACCTTCCAATTGATTGAAAGATATATCGACGTACGTCAAGCTCAACATCTTTTCATATGTGGATGGAATGGGGCCGGATAGGTTGTTGTGGGAGATGTAAAGTGTTTCTAAGGTTTGGAGATATCCTAGCTCTAAGGGCAACTGTCCTGTAAGCAAATTTTGGCTAAGCTCAAGATTTTGGAGAAAGCGTAAGTTTCCAATTTGTGAGGGAACATTTCCGCCGAATCTGTTCCTACTCAAGTTCAAGCCCATTAGATTTGAACACTTCCCCAACTCTATGGGAATGGAGCCACTTAGTTTGTTTGCTGAAAGATCAAGCTGTTGGAGTTGAGACAACATTCCAATCTCTTCTGGAACTTTGCTTGAAAGACTATTATTGTTCAATTTCATGATGAACAACAATTTCAGTTGCCCAATTTCTTTTGGAATATTTTCTTCCAGATGATTGCAGGAGAGGTCAAGTACCTGCAATCGAGTAGCTATCCCAAGTTCTGTAGGCAGCTTACCAGAAATTTTATTGTTGGAGATGTTCAGCATGGTTAGATTGCAACATTGTCCCCATTTTTCAGAAAGTTCACCATAGAAGTTATTGTTACTCAAGTCACTATAATTCAAGTTTGGGTATATTCCAAAAGCTTGTGATATATTTCCTGTAAGTTGATTTCCTTGAAGCTGAAGTCTGACCAAGGTAGTGCAATTTTTCAAGCTTTTTGGAACTGAACCTTTGAAATTATTCGCATTGCAAGAAAACTCTTTAAGCTTCCCGCCGAGACAAATATTTTCTGGTAGGTAACCAGACAACCTATTGTCGCCCAATAGGAAAAGTTCCAAATTTATAAGATTGTTCAGTTCTATTGGAACAGAACCTGTGAACTTGTTCATAAACAAGGTTAAATATCTGAGGGATCTAAGATTTCCAATTTCTGGAGGGATGGGGCCAGACAATCGATTAACAGGTAGTCGCAAGCTTTTGAGCTTGGTCAAGTTTCCTATAGTGCAAGGAATGACCCCAGAAAGCTTGTTGACGTCGAGGGCCAGAGAGGTTAAGTTGCTCATGTTTCCAATAGATTGAGGAATTGTGCCGGTGAGTTCATTGACAGACAAATCAATATTGGAGAGAGATTTAAGCTGTCCTACTTCTTGCGGGATGGATCCAGAAATTTTGTTTCTATCAAGTTTTAGAGTGATTAAGTTGCTCAGGTTTCCAATAGTGGATGGGTGTATTGAGCCGGTAAGATTGTTTCCATACAAATAAAGGTAAGTGAGAAACTTGAGCTTCCCCAATTCTTGAGGGATGGAACCAGAAAATTTGTTTTCACTAAGTTCAAAAAAGGTTAAGCTGCTGAGGTTTCCAATGAAGTTAGGGATTGAACCTGAAAGACTGTTGTTTTTAGCACGAAACTCCTTGAGAGACCTCAGCATGCCTATTCCATGTGGTATAGAGCCATTCAAATGATTTCCATCCACAAATAGAATCTGCAGGCTTGTTAAAAGGCCTATTTCGAATGGAATATTTCCGGAGAAATTATTGCCACCCAAGTCAAGGTAGGTGAGTCTAGAAAGGTTACTGATATGAGAAGGTATACTTCCATGAAGTGAATTGTTATATAGCACAAATTTTTGTAAGTTGGGAAAAGACGAAAAGATGAAGTTTCGAAGCGTACCTCTCAGATTACTACTTGGAAGGTTAATCTCCGTGACACTTCCAAATTTGTTACAAATGATCCCAACCCACTTGCAGTGGCTACTGACTCCACCTTTGAGGTCAGAGGAAGAATTAGTAAGCGATGAAGTGGAACCTTGAGGAGGAAGAAACTTCCATGAGGAGAGAAGAGAATTGTCAGTTGGATTATCAAGGCTGTCCTTCCATTTGAGAAGCGCTTTTGCTTCTTGTTCTTCTTGTGTAGTTCCTGTAGGATTACTAACAACACTGGAAGTAGCAGAGGAAGAGGGAGATATGGAAATGATGATGGCGACAATGATAAATGAAGAGAAAAGGAATAGTCTTCCAATCTTGTTGGAGATTAATATCTTTGCTAAGATCTCCATGTTTTTGAGGATGGTTTTTCACCTGATATATATCACGAAGAACACTCAATGATCAAGGGAAATGGCTCTGATAATTAGTACCACTTTCCTGTTATCTTTCACCTGAAATCTTGGGCATGCATTTGTGGTAAAGCAACCACTTTGGTATAGTTTTATTCAAAGGGTATTAGGCATTACTATCTCAAGTCTGAATTCACATACAAACTATGTTGAATAGCTTTATGGTAAACCATTCTATATTAAGATATATAATTTATATATATATATATATATATATATGCACATACCAACTTTATTATTTCATAAAAAAAAAGTACCAACTTTATTTGTATTTTTTTGACCTACCAAAGAAATGAAGGTAATATATATATATATATATATATATACAAAGTACCGCATCTGAAAGCAGAAAAAAAAAATAAAAATTAAAGGTTTTTTTTTTAGATCTTTTTTAATCAAAAATTAATTCCTCAATATGTTGAATTTTAATCTTCTGGATCACGTGGAAACATTTGTATATGATATTGTTTTGTATATGCTACCAAACATGGTATAGAAAAAATATGTTTCGAGAAAGTGTTGTAGGTAGCTTTTAAGATCAATAAACTATTTACACATGAAATGGGTACTCTTTTATGACTCGGATATTATTTTTATTTTTAAAAAAGAGGTTCTTTTTATAATTTCAAGTTTTTTTTTTTATACAGTTCAATTTATATTTAATTTATTAAAATACCCTTTAATTTATTATCTTTTTCCTTTTCAATTCGTAATCTAGGGTTTTTTAAAAAAATTATTATAATAAACGAGAAGATCACAGGCTGACTGAGGCAACATACCATTACTAACAACCAACCATTGGCAACAAAGGACTGCGGATGCCAAGGCTTCGCTAGGAATCTTCAAAGTAGGTCACCCATAAACCTATCATCAAAGCTTGTTTCAGCCTGTTGGCACATGGGCATGGAAGAAAATATGCACAAATATGAAAAATGAAAAATATAAAAAATGTAGAAGAAACTAGGAGCCATAGATGGGGGGAAAGCTGTCGATGCCTTGCTGGGGCTTCCCATACACCTTACAGCAGCTGCCATCATTTCTCCTCTGGCCATGGTGGCTGTGAAAAAGGTGAAATAGTAAAAAGTTGAAAATAAAAAATATTTAATTTATCAGGATGTTTTGGTAAATTTATATAAATAAAAATAAAAAATATTTAACTTATAAAGATGTTTTGGTAAATTTATATAAATGGGAATGAATAAAGTAAATTTGGTAGTGGAACTAAAATCACCCTTTTTAAAATGAAAAATTGAAATGTAAAAGGAATCCAATATTTTCAACGAGTCAATATTTAACAAGTAAAACGTGAAAGCAGGAAGACCCACGTTGGGCCCGGGGTACGTGTCCCACGCCCCCCCTCCAACCAAAAAAAAAAAAAAAAAAAAAAAAAAAACCACTCACAGAAGGTGCACTTTTGACTTTTTTTTTAAGTTTAAATGCACATTTGGCATCAACGATCCTGGACAAAAACTGGTCTCATGTGAGAATTTTCTTCTCTTCTCCCATTCGCAGCTTCGTTTCTCTGGCCAGATCTCCCATTTTCCATTTGCAAATTCCCTTCTCTTGTCCTCCCATTTCTCCTTCCATTTGCAGCTTCGTTTCTCTTCTCCATTCCAGTGACGTTACAAGCCATCGATCTCCAGTTCTTGGGATAGCCGTTCAGCCCCACCCATGCCAACCTTACCCCAGATAAAATCTGCAACTTCTCTGCTGCTTCCATCGGTCACCGCCCAGCCCTACCCCAGATTTTCATCGTTGTCCTTTTGCTTATCTTTGTTTTTGTTCTTTATAAATGAAATTCAGCAATATGTGTTACTACAGTTTCAGATCGGTTACCAAAACAGTGGAGGAAAATATTTAAATTATTTTGACTATTTTTTTTTTTTTTTGTTTCCCTATGAATATTGATAAGGTCTGAGTCGAAATGGTTTAATTTGTTTTTCATGTTGAGTAGAGCTTTTTGTTCCCTCAACACCTAGATATGATTTATCAATAAATAGGCTTGTTGAAAGTTCAAACTTGGCTGCTTCTACCGGCCAGCCCTGCCCCAGATTTTCAACTATTTCCACTATTAAAAGTATCCAGGTTAAATCTGCAACTTCTACTTTTGCCTTATATTTAGTGGTTGTTGATTGTTGATTGTATATTCCAGTATTAATTAAATTATAAACTTGGGAGATTGAAACGTTAATGTAGCAACTAGATATGCTGCTATATATATATTTTTCCTTTTACAATGCGGTCCCCAAACTAATTGTCTTGATTCTGTTCCTCATAAAAAAAGTCACATTATATGGACCATATATAGGTTCTACACAGTTGTGTGGAAGTAGACCATGTGATGATCTCACTAACATCTAATTATTTTTATCAAAGGTACAAATTTCATGTGATTGTAGGACTACCTGATTCCTCCAACAAAGACTTTCACGTCATATAAATTCCATACAAGTTTTTGAAATGGACATGTGATCTTTGGACCACCTAATTATTTGTTTTTTTAATCCAAGGAGGCAGTAAATTAGGACTGAGCCCTTTTAGCACCTACCTTGTCTGCTATGAAGTTGCTAATTGGTTCATTCCATTCTACTTCCAATATGATTCCAATGCTACCTCCTTGTTCTTTCTGAAAATTTATCAGAGATATATTAAAAAAGACTAAACCGATTAATCGTCTTGCAATCCTATTTGGACATAAAGCAATAAAAATATAAACCTGATATGGTCTTATGATCCTTTTTTTTTTTTAATTTGTTTTTTTTTTTAAATTAGGTCCTACGATCCTTTGTTTTTGCTTTCTTTAAGAATCTAACTGATAACATGGAATAATTATTAGTCTATGGATGGATTTCATTTTTTAGTGATCACACAGATAGTCTAGATTAAAAAGCAAAGAAGACAAGACGGGCACTTGTCAAGCTGATGAAAACTCTTGGTAAAACTACTTGTTGAATATTAGTTCAAAATACTATTTGACTGATGACAAAGTTTTACTGAGAGCTATTACAATCCAATGGGAATTACTTCAGTAGAATATAGACAAAGAAAATTGTCTTTTTATTTATTTATTTATCATGTTTATTATTGTATCCTCATAATTGGATGGTATTATATACATTTGCCCAAAGAGAACCAATTTAGATGCTAAGATGGAAGAAATATCAAGCCTCGCATGCTTAGTGGGAAAAATGCATGTAAGCTTTCGAAAAAATTAAGATAATTAATTGAAGTGAAAAGGTTCGAAAAGATATAATATATATTTAGTGGTTGCTATTGCTATTGCTTTATAGTCATTGGTATTGCTAAGTTAGATTTGTTCATTCATGTAAAAAGGTTGCTGGTGGTTTTTTATGTTTTTCATTTTTTATGTCTTTTGGTTTTTTATAGCGTATTAAATCCTGCCTTGTGTTCTTTAGAAATCATAGTTGGAGATTAGTTGTGTAAGCATGTCAACAAGTATTAGTGATGTTCAACCGATCCAGATGTGCTCATGTGGGCAATATATGCATTTAAAAACATCAAGGATAGATAAGAATCCAAATCATCAATTCTGGAAATGCTTAGATGCAGAACAGGTTGTCTACAATTTTTTATGTGTTGAATTTTTATTTGTTTTCGTTTATAAAATAATTAAATTATATATGTTTACTTGCCATAGGAAAAAGGATATGCTAAATTCATTTGGGCAAAAGAAGGGGAAGCTAAACTAGAAAAAATAGATGTACTTATCGGTGAAGTTTGTCGTTTATCTTTGCAAGTGGAGAAATCTAATAATATGCTTGAAGCAATTCAGAAAAATACCAAGAGGAGCGACCAATATTACATTAAGACGGTCATATTTCTTGTACTTTTATTATTTATTTTCTTTAAAATGTTAGCCTAGTAATGTAGTCAAGCAATATATATGTTTTTTCGATTGGTAAACTAATTATGTAGCACCATATGTATCCTATTAAGCTCGCTGTATGTTTTTTTTCTATTAAGTTGATGTTCAGATTCCTATTTTGGTGAAGCTTTATTTGTACCTCTTGCCGTACAACCATGCCTCTCTCTCTCTCTCTCTCTCTATAATTCATTACAGCTTGCATGGCTTTGGAAAAAGCAAATAATATTAGTTTAGTTTATTCATTGTTATAGCTTGCATGGCTGTTGCTGGTGCTGCCGAGCTTGCTGTGTTGCTGCTGTTACTGTTACTGGTGCTGTTGTATTGCTGCTGGTGCTGTTGCTGGTGCTACTATATTGCTGCTAGTGCTGCCAAGCTTGTTGTTGCTGCTGCCGAGCTTGCTGTATTGCTGCTGGTGCTGCTGGTGCTGTTGCTGGTGCTACCGAGCTTGCTGTGTTGCTGCTAGTGCTGTTGTCGAGCTACTGTTTACGTGCACTGTTCACCTGTGTTTAAACATCCTTTTTTTTTTTTTTAGATTTTTGTTTTGCTAAAATACTTGTGTATAAATATCAATCTCCAGCTTCTCCTCCTTGCTAACTGAAGTAAACCACATTGGTAAATAAACGGCAAACTAGACTAAAAGCAAACTAGCATACATTTAGTCAAATAATCAAACAAGATTTCATGTTTCCAATACATGGCAATTTAAGGAGTCTATAATCATAACTCAACTCTCTTTTAGTAACTAAGCTGATAGTTATTGCAATATGACAAAAAAGAAAAAAAAATGTAAGAAAAAGAGGAATGTTTAAACACAGGTAAACAGTTCACATGAACAGTATGCGTGAACAGTAATTGTGAAGCTTGCTTTCTTAAGTTTCTTGCTTTCTTAAGTTTTCTGTACTAGTTTGTACTATGGCTTTTTTATCCTAGTTAACAAATATACCAACCAATGATAGAATCCCATGAAAATAATCTAGTTTTCTACAAAACCAACGAACAAAATATCAGCTTTTTATTCTCTGCAGAATTTACCACAGCATTGAGCGTCCTATTCCTTAGAGCACTTTCCTTTTTCATTTCAATTATTAATGTCCCATAGGATATTTCTGTGTACTTCATCTAGCTTAAGATTTTTTAGATCTTTTTTTGAGATGCCAATCTATCCATTGACAAACACACCTAAGTAAAGGCCAGAAAATATCTAATAAGCATAAGTCCAATAAACAGGCATAGAAAAAACATGAGAAAGATGAAATTAACAGGCCAATAAGTCTTCTAACAAATAAACTAAGGTGGTGAAGTACAATGTGGCATTTTAGAAGTAAATCAATAACATGACAGATTAGAATATTGAAGTAGAGCAAAATGGCAATGGTATGTGGAAGAACATAATCTGTTGCAAAAATGGCTGCTCTTCTCTTCATTTATCATGATGTACAGAAATTAAACATTCCAAACACAAAGAGTAGCATGTGAATATACGGAAAAACCAGTATACATCCAATCTAATAATCAAAACACATCTCTATTTTACATAGTCAGCTGATAGTGCTTGTTATAAGATAGAAAATCCCAAACAAGCACACCAAAATAAAAAAACAACTTCTTCTCCCAAATTTGTTGCAAGATAGGTCATCCTTTCGTTTTCTCATGCAGACTTGCCAAAGTCTAGCAAGTCCTTAGAATAGCAGCATGCTAGTTCAGTAAAATATCGAAGACCATAAGATACCACTTAGTTTCATACCTATGGAAGATAAACTATCAGCTTCAGAATCATATTCCAAGGCGTGTTGAGGACTTTCCTCATTTTGTGAGGACCTATACAGATAAGCAGCATGGTTTGTACAAAGTATGATCATACAAATTGCATAAGAATAATAAATAGTAAATGTATTATTTTCTTACGGATTGTTAAGGAGTGGATAGTTTCTTTTGTCATGCGATTGTCCAATTTTTCCACATCCATTGCAACGTTGACCTCTATACTTTGCGGCATTTGTTGCCTTCTCCTTTCCCCTTTTTAATCTTTGTCCGCATCCCTTGTCCTCATAGCAGATGGGTCTTTCAAAGCTTCATAGTCATGAGCAGTGCTACCTTTTTCAGAAATGCCTTCACTTTTCGTGTTGCTAACTATGGATTCAATCTTGCCTAGCTAACTTTGAAGACCATCATTCACAATTACACTTGCCTCTTCATATATTATGGCTTTATCAATGACTTCTGAAGCAAGTTGGAATAGTTTAGCTCGCCAAGTCAACATTGAACTACGTTGTCCACCTATCTTAACACCTTGCTTATCAGTTATTATTTGACATTTTGCACCTCTAGTCCACCTTTTCATTATATATTGATTTGGAAAAGGAATGCTACCAAACAGTCTCAAGAATGCCAAGATATATCTATAGGGAAGTCCTTCACTCTCAAACTTCTTACATGTACAAGATGCAAAGTCCAATTCTTTATCATAAGCAATTTTCCGCACTCTACGAACACCCTCTTTTGGACTACTTTCGACCACATACATTTTATGTGTAGCATTTTCACGAACAAATTGTGGCATTATTACTAAGCTATGCCACAACTCATCTTGAAACTTAAGAAAAATCTAGTGTGTGTAAATCTCAGCCATTTGCTTTTGCATTTCCAATGGCAATTTCAAAACAAGCTTCTCATTAATATCAACATGATCAGCCCCTAACTCTTTGTGACGTTGATGTGCAAGCACCCTATTAAATTGAAGTATGAAATCCATCAATAAGTTTCTCTTCGAAACATATTTCTTGAAAAATATATGGGGCTTTCCGCACATTGGCTACTTGACATTCCAGCTGAGAATATGTGGTTAACATACGCAGGCACCCATCTTGAACGTAGCTCAAATATTGATTTTAACCTATCATTGTTATCTAAGCTTGCCTTCTCGATGGTAGTCACCCATTTTCTTTCAAACTCTTCAGAGCACTCTGATTCCCAAATGCATTGTTGGAAGTCCTTATAAAAATCTCTATAGGTGATTGCATTTAAATACGCAGAGAACTTCTCAAGTATGTGCCAACTACAATACCTATGAAATGTATTCGGTAAGCTTTGAACTATAGCCTTTGTCATTGCAGGATCTTGATCGGTAATGATCATTTTTGGGTTGTTCATTGGCATGCTATCCTTTAATAGCTCAAACAACCAAACAATTGATTCTGTTTTTTCATCACTTAAAAAGGCACATGCAAAAAGCACCGTTTGATCATGATTGTTCACCCTTACCAAGGGTGCAAATATCATACCATATTGATTAGTGTTGTATGTTGTATCAAATACAACTACATCACCAAAACATCCATAAGCTCTTCTAGACACCGAATCAGCCCAAAAACAACGCTTCAATTTACCATCATCATCTACATCTATTTTAAAAAAGAAGCATGGATCCTTTTCTTGCTCGGTTAGGAAATATTCCTTTAAAAGTTCTGCATCTTGTCCTCTTAATTCATTCTGCACCTTAGATTCATGGTTATATATATCCTTCTTTGTACACCCAATATTCTCTATACCTCCAGCTGCTTATTTGTTGATGAGTTAGCACATTTGCTGCTGAAAACTGCAAGGTTAGTGACTTCTTGGCTTCAGACACACTACGATGTGACCTTAATAAATGCACTCTTCGAGGGGTTGATAATGGATGACTATGTTCTTTAACAAATACAGTGATGACAAATTTCCCCGTTTTTGACCTAACCATGGCAAGTTTAGCTTTACAATTTTCTCTTGTCATCCCCCGACACCTTTTTCTCTCACCGTCCTTTATAGAAGATACTCTTTCCTTAAAACACATAAATTCTTTCCTAACAACTTCATTCGCACCTTTACATCTCTTAGTCGAACTGCCACGAACACTAAACCTCGCCTCTTTTGCATATTTAATGTAGAACTCATGTGCCCCATCTATCGATTCAAACTCTTATCCAACCTTTGGTTCGCAGTTTTCGGCCACTTGGGGAATGTAAATATCATCCATGGATTTTGAATGTGACAGCAAGGATATGTCTTCAACTTGTCTACAATCTGAATTTGCTTCCAATTGTTCTACACTCATGTTTCCAATTTGAATTTGCTTCCAACTATTCTACACTCAAACCAGCTTCCTATTGATCAATTTGTAACTTGGTAGACGACAAAGCAAAACCATCATGAGAGGTGGTAATATCTTTTATTTTAAGAAAGTTTAGTTTCTAAGTAGAAGAGAAAAATGTTGCAAAAATAAAGGCACTTCAGCCAAAATCTGCCGAGTTTGCATTATGGTTGCTGATCCAGCACACTCTATAATGAAAGAAACAAATATGTGTGCATCAACAGAAAAAAAAAAAAAAAAATAAATAAATCTGAATCATGGGGTTCAAAAAGGTTAATAGTACATATAAAAATGAAAAATATAAGTTGCAAAACAATGAAATAATTACATCTTTGCTAGATAAAGGGAAAAAAAAATATTGATACATAACTCTTTAATCAATGAGAGGTTAACCAATCCACGCAAAGGCTATTAAAAGAATAAAAATAAAAAGCAATGATATCAATTTAATCTATTAACTCTACGTTTCATGCATATTAAGGGGATTATAATTATTCAAAGTTCTTATTTAAGACTAAACTAAGCAGCTTTGGAATGGAACACAATAGTATATATATACATATGTCTTTATGTGTGTGTGTGTGTATAGATATAGGAATCACAAAATAGAATTACTTTATGTTCCAATTATAACAAACTTATTTTCTCTTGTATAGCATGCATGGATTGGCCATTCATATACTCTAAAAACAAGTGGTGTAAATATCTCTTTTGTGTTAGTATTATGATAGACTAAGTGAATTGATTATTACACAATGAATAGTATATGTGAACAATATGCATGAACAGTGGTATTTATACACCAGGAAAGAAAAACAACATGCATACACATTCATGCTTTTTCTGCGAAAAGTATCATTTTCTAAATTTTCGAAAATCATCATGAAGATTGGCCTTCGTTCAAGTTATTTCTCAACCCAAATCACAATCCCACATTTAACAATTTCAACTATGTAAAACTACATAAAACCACCAACATAAAAAACAGAATGAAAAAAAAATTACAAAACATAAACTCACTCACTCACAGATATGAAGAGCCAGAATACAGACATGCAGAGTAGAAGATTATGAGTTGGTAGGTACAGAGAAGGGTGGCAATCGTGGTGCGAGCTAGTGCTTTGCAAGATGGCAATGCTGTGGCAATGGTGGTGCGATCTGGTGGGTTTGCAAGGATGGCAATGCTGGTTGCTGCTGGTGTGATTGGGAATTTTCGCAAAGTCCTCTCGAGCTGGTGAGAGCGGGAATATGAGCGGGAAGGGCTCAGGGGAAATTTGGCCAGCCATTCTCACGTGAGAGTTGCTTTGAAGTTGGGTCGTAGATGCCAGCAGTGCAAATCGAAGGGCAGGAAATTTCATCACATGTTTGGTCCGCATATAACCCATGCGGTCGGTCCTGAGGCTAGCCTCTCTGTATATATATATATATCCATTTCTCTTATATCTAATAGTTATTTAAAATAAGTATAATATTTAAATTAAAGTTCCCTGGCTTTCAATTACTTTAATTGTTTAAACATAACAAAATCAAAACTTTTTCTTTTTCTTTTTCCTTAAAGAGTATGCTTATTTTATTTTTATAAATTTTCAATCAATTTAATGTGTATTATCAAAGCATTGCGAATCAATTTCTCTACAAGAAATTTAGGAAAAAAAATTAATAGTTAGTATATAATATAATTAGTTGGATTACAACATAGCTAAATTTTTACCTCTCCATGTCATAAATTAAAATATAAATCTTGTTATACACCATGCGGCCCTAGAAAAATTTTTCCGGCCACCAATATTTATATCATTACTTTGTTATTAAAGAAGGATTTCCAATATCTTTTTCTTCTTGTTCTCCTTCTATTTTATTTTACTTTTAATTCTTTAACACTAGTGCTTAACATGCAGCATGTGAATTATAAAAACTATAAGCAGCTTATGCTCTGAACAAAAACTATACTAATGTTCTAATGGCATGGTTATCATTATGTGAATTTCCAAAAGGAACTTGCTAAATAAAAAAAAGAAAAAAAAAAAAAAGGAAAAGATTGCAAGGTGCAAATGTTTTGGTTCAATCATACAATTCGTAATTAATCACATCCTTGATTCTATTGCCTTTATACTACCAAGATAAGTTCGGTTTGAAGCTACAGCAATATATATATATATATACTAGGTCACGTGTGGTTTAATATGAAATTTGGATATATAATAGTTCACTTTTTGTATGGAAAATTTCTAATTAAAATAATTTTATGATTGCTATGATATAATAATTTGAAAAATATTTATCTACTGATCATTTTTTTAATTATATAT
Source organism: Ziziphus jujuba (assembly GCF_031755915.1). Lineage (NCBI taxonomy): Eukaryota > Viridiplantae > Streptophyta > Magnoliopsida > Rosales > Rhamnaceae > Ziziphus > Ziziphus jujuba. The sequence continues at coordinate 19,783,430 of NC_083381.1, read as the reverse complement.
TAATAGAAAGAAGAAAATTTATTTGAATAGAATAATTATATAAATCATTTCATGAAAGATGATTTATTTTTTATAAAAAATAGAACATCTTTTACTAAACAAAAAATTAAATAAGCAGTGAAAACACAAAATACTTACATCATAAACGAGGATATTTTAGCACCATTGATACTTTTCTAAATTCCATATAAACATTTTGTATCTTAAATTTCATATAAACCAACATTAAGTTCTTTAACGTATAAAATTATTTAATGAATATTTCATTATTAACAATTATAATATATTTTAACTTTCGATTGAAGAGAAGGAAACCAACTAATAGTAATTACTCTAAAATAAAAAAATAGTGAAGGTTTGTCAATAATATTAATATGAAGCTATTTACATTTTGTTCATCCCTATCAACCAATAATAACATACTAATATAACAACTCAATAAAATTAAGACCATGTAAATTTTTTAAAAAAATTTGAAAAGACATATCTAAGAAAGAAATAAACATATATTCCCTACAAACAAAAGCCACACCAAATTTATGTTGTAAAAGCAACAGACACCTAAAAAAATTGTTTATATAAAAACATTAATAAAGAACTTAGTTATAAACAAAAAAGGAGGTTACAAAAAAAAAAAACTACAGTTGCCATTTTTTTTGAGGGAAAAAAAAAACTAATAAAGTTCTAATATCCAACAAAAATTTAAGCACAAGCAATACAGTAAAATCTAAACCACATAATAAATAATTTTCGTTTGTTGTTGTTATTAAATCTTTCTTTGTTGTTGTTTTTTTAATACATAAATTTTCACCTATTAGTTGAGTATCATCAATTGATATGTCTTTATCATTTCCTTTAAACCAATAAAATGCATTATCATTATTATTTTTTTTTTCCTAATATTATCCTCTCCCCATTTTTTAGTTTGGGAAAAAAATTCTAATAAGAGGATCAAAGTTAAACAAGAATTTATCAATGAATAATTCACAAAAATGATACAACTGTTTTCTTCTTCGAGGAAAGAAAGTGCATGCTTGAGTGGAGCTTAAATAATGAGTTAATTTCTTTTAGGTGAAGAGTAGGACAGAAAATGAAATGGAAAGGTCATAGCATGGCATATGTGGTCAACCCTTGGCTACTGTTTTTTTATTTGTGGAAAGTCATGGCTACCCTTTAACAAAAAATTTAAATTTTTTTTTTCAGATTTTCCAAATAAATTAAAATAAATAGAAAATTGAACTCCGGTTTAAAGTGAAAGAATAAAATATATTGGTTTTTTTTTAAGTCAAAAATAAAATTAAAAATCCGTATTTGAAGAAATAAAAATGGGCAAAAATCAAAAATCAAAGGTTTTTCATTTCGGGTGAATCCGAGGACTTTGGTGGGTAGAGTGGAATACTCTGATTCACACAAAGACCCATTGAGGAAATCCAGAGAGAGAGAGAGAGAGAGAGAGAGCGAGATTCAGGGATTGGTCGTCTCAATCACAACCACAAGCTCAACCAGATTTAGGGAACGTCGTCAGACGCTACACTCCTCCTAATCAATGGTCATTCGTTTACTGTCTTTAATCTCTGTTTCTTTTTCCCTTTCTTTCTTTCTTTTTTTCTTCCCACTTTCTTCTTCCTTAAAAAATCGCCAATTGAATTTCCAGGCGTTCTCTCAACAGATGCAAATCAGTAGGTAAAAATTACCCAGTTCTTCATTCTGTTTTGCTTTAAATACCCATTTATATTATATATATATATATATACATATATATATATATATAATTTTTTTTATTTTTTATTTTCTGTGGAGCTTCTTAGTTTATGAATACCCGAATGGGTATTCACTTTGTCGACTCTTTCGGCCTGGTTACGGTAGTTTCCGTCCAAGCCCCTATACTAATGGCTCAAATTCATGGTGTTTCTTTGGTGGTTGGGCCTTGGGAAAAGTGAAAAATGTCCTGGTTATATGAATATCATAACCAAGTGCAAATCTTATTCAATTATCTCTGTAAAGCTTAATTTAGTAAATGTATTTTTATGTGTTAATTGAGGGTGGATGGCCAGTGAAAATGAGATGCTTATTGCTGCATTCTGATTATATTGATGTGGTAAGTAATATAAGTAATATGGTTGGCAAATTGTTGCAGATCAGGTTGTTCGAAGCAGTTTTTATGGGAATGATGTAGAAAAGAATCAAGTTAGTGCTTCAAAAAATGTACCTGTAGTATATCATAGTGATGAAGTAAGCAACAGTCTTCTAAATGAGATACATAAGGCTCCATTAACTTTCTATAGAAAATAAAGTCAGCAATTACAGAAACACATTGTACATTAATTGTAAGTACAAGAAAAGCTGTCAAGTTGTAGGAAAACCAGTTGTTTAATTATGTAGAGGGTGTGCACTCGTCTCCTGACACATGGAAAAAAGTTGGCAAAACGCATGGAGGGGAGTACCGTTTTTGAACCAAAATGAATAGGAAAAAATGACCAAAAACCGCTTCTCTTCGCGTTTATAGTATAGACAAAGGATATATTTCCAATGAAGGTTTAAATGGGGATGTTCAGATGTCCAAATGTTTGTTGAAGTAGTATGAAGTAATGACGTTTCTCATTTTTTCTTTTTTTTTGTTTTTTTAATTTTTGTTTTTGATATTCTCAGGATGTGAAGATTTGAACTGGGGAATCTCATAGAAAAGAGTTTATTTGGGACTGATTCATCAAAACATTTTTGCACATTTTTTTGTCAAAAATTATAGAAAGCATTTTTTTTTTTAAAAATATCTTTAAAAGTTATTTTAGCCATTTTAAACTCACTTCCAAACAGGAAAAAAGCTATGATGCTGTGCTTGTAAAACTATGAAGCAATGACTGATGGTTTATTATGTGATAATACTTGGATGAAAGCAATACAAAATATTTCAAAATTTTAACTACTATTTAGAATATTCTTGTATATTTAACCCCCCCAAAAAATGGTGGGAAAATAACAATTTCGTTATTAAAGATCTTGATAATGGATTTAAGAACTTGGTAACCTCTGCCTAATACATGCATTTATAAGAATGTTTTGCATGGTAAGTGCAGGTGCGACCAATTTGAAGTTTGGATTTTAGAATTTGGTTCTTTCATTCTTGCCCTTCTGTGTATCATTCACTTTATGTCGTGTTTGGATGGATTATCTCAGATTACTACTTGCCCTTCTCTGCTTCTTGTCCTTCTTGTGTACTAACAACACTTGAAACAGCATAGGAAGAAGGAATCAGCAGGAAAATGATAATGATCACAACAAAAGATAGTAGAACCAGTCTTCCAATCTTCTTGGTCGTCTGTGCTTGGCTATGCAGCCACTGCTATTCAGGAAGAAGACCAAACCGTTTCGAATCACTATGTTGAATCTGAACCTTCTACTTTATAAGAGGTACTGTTATCAGTTTAGAGGCAATGCTGACTAATTTAACAAATATTCATACTCCAAACATATAATTTTGAAGCCGATGATTTAGACTCTACCAAAGATGTATGGTGGCCATATTGGCTAATCATTCTGCATTAATATGTACCAACAATTCAACAAATGGAACTTAATATTTTACGAGAAAAGAGGGTATTTGTGATTAGTTTGGTTGTAAAAGTAGCACCACCCAAATCTTTTCTTCTCTCTCTCTCTCTTTTTTTTTTTTTTTTTTTTTTCTGGCTTTTGAAAATTTTAGCTGCTAATTGTATGGATGAAAAAAAATCATTTATCCACATTTATTTGTCTTTTTTTTTTTTTTTAAAATTTTGGTGGTGCATACATTGTTTTTGTTTTTTGTTTTTTTTTTTTTTTCAAATTTAAAGTAATGGGTATTCTACCGTTTAAAGTTATTTTGTTGGGTTGTGGCTGCTTACATATCTTATGGTTATATGTAGAGATATATCTATATATGTACATCACGTTTTGATGCTGTGTGAATGGCTTTTTCAAATTAGTCATATAGTTTTGACTCCAAATGGTTTAAAATTTGTGTGATGAAATTTCAAATCATTCCTATAGTTTGATGAACTTTTCAACATTCCTAAAGTTTGATTTTATTGATCATATATAGTGGGTTGCATTCTCATGATTTATATATAACTCACATTTTTGATATCCTGCCCAAAAAAAGAAAAAAAAAAAAAGAAAAAGAAAAAAAAGGCCTTTTTACATATTTTTAATTATTGTTTCAGACAGAGAGTGCAACTTTGTACTACTTGCATGTTAAGATCTAATATGCAGACTATTCAACTACTCAAGAATCTTTACTTTTCTTGAAGTAGAAGTGTGACCATGACATGTCCATAAAAAGCAACTCAACATACAAAGAAGACATATATAGGAAGGGAAATGCTGAAAGTCTTTATAATTGGTTTTAATCAAATCAACTTCTAAGCATTTATTTATTTATTTATTTTGTGATTGTTAGTTTGTTCGTAAGGAATTTGATTTGGACTAGGATGAGGTTGGCTCAAATTGGAACCACACAAATTTGCTTTCTTGGTGCCTTTTTTTTTTTTTTTTTCATTTCCTGTTCAAAGTAAACGATAAACGAGAGGAAGACATTTGAGTTTGTTTACCAATTTATTTACAAATTGATATGGTTGAAAAAATAACATAAACCATATATGAATACATGAATATTAAAATAGATATATAAGTAAAACCTTATATATGAACCAATTAATTATTATCCATGTATAATTGACTTCTACAATACATGCATATTTTTAACTCAGTATAAGAGCTTTAATTTTTTATTCTTTTTTTTAATGGTAAATACAGTAATATTGAATTTTATTAAGAGACAATAGAGTTTACACGCTGAGTAAGCAAAACAGCAAAGCAAAACAGCAAACACACAAGAGGTCTGCTTCCAACCAAACTATATAGTACTCACAATAAGTAAATTTGATACAGCACTTCCAACCAGAGTCAAATTGAACACATTTAAAATGATTTATATTTGCCACATCCAAATTGTATTACTTATTAAATTAACCAAATTCCTATGCACGAGCCTTTTTCATATTTGCTTTCGACCATCACGATAAATATCACATAATGCTACATCCAAACGCACCCGCAGCAGCTATTCCCGTATTCACAAGCGTCATTATGGTATGCTGAAAATATAATTAAATTATAGGATATACTAAATTTTAAAAGCATACATGCATATGGAATTTCGATATAGTAACAACTTCATGAGAGATGTTTTCTAACATAATAAGAAAAAAATATTATGGTAAAAACATTTTATATGGTAGCCGTCATCATCCACGTCCATTGACACAGGGAAATTTTTTTTCAATCTGAGCTAAAAAAATATTCAGTCAACTATTTGATATATATCATTGTATCAAATATCTTTACCAAGGACTACAGGTATACCAATAATGCTATACAACCAAATTGTTTACCAATTTATTACCTACTAATGTGGCAAAATAATATGACATTTTGTTTTTTTTGTTTTTTGTTTTTTGTTTTTTTTTTGTTTTTTTGTTTTTTTTGTTTGTTTTTGGCTTACGTTGAGTTTTATTTATCATTTTGATGATTCATTTGTGGTTTTTACTTTTTCTTTTGAGGATTTATTTATTCATATTTAATTTATATTAACTTTTCAACTATAAAATAATGGCAAATTATTTTGCTACACCAATTTGATAGACAATTTGGTAAATAATTTGGCACTTATAGTGTTATATATAGATATATATATATATATACATATATTCTATTTTATATGTATATATATATATATATTCTATTATATTTTATATGCCCAATTTTGTTGTAAAACAGGAGAAATGCAAATGATATGATACAAGCCACTCGTATTATTTCACGTTATGAATTTCTTGAAATAAAAACGTGGGACCCAATATGAAAGTGAACAAAAAGAAAACTCACAAAGACTTCACCAATATCCTTATAATTACGTGGATGTAGGCGCACCACCAGTGCCTGCAAAATTTGTTTACATATAATATAATTTTATCTAACATAAATGCATTTAATTAATGAGTCTCCTAATTGACCCTTTAAACCCAAATATCTTATAAATATACGAGAAAAAATGGCCAAAGAAAAAAAGTGTATGAATATCAGTGGACACCGAAACAATTTTAAATATTAGAAATTAATATTTTAAAAAAAATTAGACTAAAACCTCTCTGAATTCTATTATTATATTTTTAAAATTATTGATTATCCCATTAGATTTGAAATCTTGTACAATATATATATATATATATACTTATAGCACTACCGGGCTGTTAATCAAGTTTTTAAATCTCACCTGATCATTTGCAAATCGTATTGAAGACTCCGCTAGATTCTGATACATGTATAGATAGTAAAGAAGAATTAAACACATAAATGAACAGATTAAAATGAACAAGAATAGTATAAATGTATACTCAACAAAAATTTAAAACTATAATAACAAAAAAAAAAAAAATTATATAGCTTTTTTTTAATATATATATATATATATACACAATAATTCTAATATGAGATTGATTAAAAATATTATGCTAAGGTCTTTAGTACTCACAACCGTTGAATTTGCTTAGACATCATAGGCTGGGATAAATCTAATTTAATAAGCCTTTATATTGTAATATTATCATTTTTTTTCTTTTTTTTTTGGGAAAATGTAATATTATTCCCACGCTAGATTTGTGATCTTTTAGCACTTCCGGCGGAGAATCAATTTTTAAAATTTTACCTGATTTGCAGATTGTGAAGAAGAACCTGCTTCAAGCTGCATATTTACATACATAATTGTAAAATTAAAAATTAATTAAAACGTACTGACAGGGGATGTTTGTAAATATTTACACACAAAAATAGGTATTTAAACTAAAAAATAATCGAAGAATGACAATAACACTTTTTTCATTCTACAAGATTTGAAGTCTTACCTGATATGCAGAAGGTTTAGAAGAATTATCTTCTACAATCTGTATATATATATAGACGAATTCATTAGCTATAATTAATTGGCAAGAACTGTAGAGATAAAATAAATATACTACTCAAACAGATTTTAAACTAAAGATAATAACTCGATGCATGACAATTAACTTTTTAAATCTTACCGGTTCAGTTGCAGAATCTGCAGAAGAATCTGTTGCCATCTGTGGGTTCTGTACATATGTGGAAGAAGAAGAATTATTTAATATGTAGCGAATAAGAATAATAAAAATTAATTACTCAAACAGATTTCAAAATATTGGTTTTTTATTTTTGTTCGACAATACTGATTTTGAATTTGAATTCCCAACATTTAAAATCGCGATCAAGATTTTGCAGTAACACACACCCTGCCTGTCAATCTAATTTTTAAAATCTCACCTGACCATGGTCCTAATCAGCAACACCATGAAATGCTGCAGAAGGTGTAGAAGAATCTGCTACAAGCTATATACATATAATATATAAATATATAAGTATGGAAACAAATAACAAAGAATACAAAGAATTTAATATTTAAAAATCTGAAAGATTCTTAGAATTGATTACCTCGTTTGAACGATTCTTAACATAATTCTTCCTCAGGTGACGAAGAAGAAGGTTCTGATCGAGGAAACTGTGGCCCTCATCGTGCTCGTATTTTTGGTCATTGTAGCATGAAGTGCATAAATTGAAGGATTCTTTGTCATCAATTTTATGATCATCAAGATAGCAATTAGCACAAGTCAAATATGAAGTATCTTCTATTAATTTTTTGCATTGACCATTGCAAAAAGGTAGTCAACCAGAAATAATGTAAAAAAGTGTTTCTACTATTGAAAAGGTGGTAATCTTGCCACCTTGTGCAAATCAAAATCCACTAAAGTTTGCACCTTTTTTTTTCTTTAAAAGAAATATTTTGTTGAATGACCTAATACAATATTTATGTCTATATTTTATGTTCCTTTTAATGTCTTTTGAATGCCTAAGTTTTATTGTATTTAGCTTAGGAATTGTCTCTTTGTTAGGTATTGATTTTATTTTGTAAAATAGCTATGTGCTAGAAACAGTGTTTCCAGCAATATAGGTCTATTATTGGGGCTGGCGTTCTCTGAGATTTTAAAATGAGGTTATTATTTTTGGATATGCTGTAATAGATATGTAAATAAAAAATATATATATAAAAAGAATGACTCAAAAAGGCCTTGGGAAGCCCAAGATATGCAGGTTGCAAGTTGGCATAAGTGCTGAGATTTCCAGCAATGATGGCCCATGAGTTCGAGATGAATTGGAAGCCTTACCCAATTCTTTTGGACTTGGTCTTCTCCATATTTCATCCTTGATATTTCAACATGCCACATGCCAAAATTCAAGCAATTTGGATGAAGATATCCCAGCCTTCCATCTAGTCAAAGTAGTAGTACAGGATTAGGTGGAGATAGTTTTTTGAAATTCAAAATCTCACCAACTCTTGTCATAATTATGCACTCACATGTGAAGCTGGTGGTTGAACGGTTATGTATCATAAGTTTAAGTAAAAAATGTGTAAATTTTGAATTTTAAAGACTTCCATTTCGTCCCACACACACCTCATATGTATAAGACAAGTTTTGTATTTATATATGCAACAAATGAATGAACAGCAAAAATGAATTAGTATTCTGTTTAGTTTTGTGTGGTCTACTCTAACATTTTTTCTTCTTCTTCATCATCTTCTTCTTCCTTAAAAAAAAAAACCCTAACAATCTTAAATATCACCATGCAAAAAACAAACACAAAAATCACCTAAACATCAAATTAAAAATCGGATCAAAGGTTGTGCACAAGACTAAACTAACACCTTGTGTACAACACTCTTAGCCAAGTGAACCTAAAACCACACCAAAATCCAACATCTACAATAGTTTCATTCAGGTTGTCTCTTTTGTCATCTTCTTTTAGCTTGGAGAAGAACTCTTCAGAGCATAATTTAGGGAGTCCCAAGTTCTCCATGTATACCGAGAACTCCTTAAACGCTACTGAGCCTTCCTTTTATGGATCCATTTGGTTGAAAAAATCATCAAAGACGAATTTTGTCTTGTATTTGAATTTGAACTTTGCTATATGCGAAGGCCAACTCTCTCAACTCTTTCATTCCCATATTTTATTTTATTTTATTTTTATATTGTTTCCAGAAAGTGAGTGCTTAAAAAAGATCTAGCATAGTCCATATATATATATATATATGAATTTTATTATATGAATTACGAATACTTAACTTTAAAAAAAAAAAAAAACTAAACTGGAAATTTCAAGGAATATGTAATAATTGGGTTTTTTATTTTGTCTACTTGTTCTCCTTTTAATGCTGCAATATGCTGCAATGCCACGTGACATAGGATCTGACCTTATCGTTGTTATACTACAGAATCTATCTGTTTTATTCACTAAAAAAAAGGGATATTTGTTCCCTTTTTAAAGCCAACTTTAATTCAATTACAATTTAAAGGAAATAGCAATGTAGTACATACATATATAACAAATATATATGTATCTATATATATATATTGAAAGAATGAGGACAAGATTAATCAAAAGAAAACAAGGTATGAAGGATTGAAATTGATTTGGAGTGAAGGTGTATCTCAGCTTTGATGTAATAAGCTATTGGAAAAATTGTAACAAGGCCGATTTTAGTGTTCTCTTGGTTTCAAATGGAAACTAAGGTATATTTCTCCAAAATTCAATATATTCATTCATTGAAATGTAATACATATTTATAGCATACAAAATAGGTGTGAAAGCACACCATGACCGGTTTTAAGGACCAATACAAACAAGTCCTTCATGGTGAAGCAAAACCACATATGTAAAGTAACTTTGCCACACGCATCATGATTGGTTGACAAGTGTTGCTGCCTCTTTAGTTGCTTCATGGTGAAGTAGTATTCATGCATGATGACACATGTCCTTTCATGCATTGGTTGAGAGAGAGGCCGAATGATGAAGCTCCATGTCACCAAGTAGCTTCCATGTCACCATCCTTGTCACCAAGATGCTTTCCATGTCATCTAGGTGTTTGGTTTTTACTGAACACTAATTTGGCTAGTATACTTTAAACAACATATTTTGGTGTCTTTGTGCACCAACTTATTTATCCTAGATTATACAATTTGCTAGAATTAAAAATGCAAGCGAAATATGAAACAAACTAGGTTAATGATTTTGGCCAAGACATTTCAGCTTTTACCTTGCCTTGGTCTTGGGCTTGCATGTTTCATGGCTAACATTTGCCATGATTCTCTAACACTCCTCATTGGAAATGTTAGGTATGATGTGAAGAAGACTCCTAAGCATTTGAATTCTTTCTTTTGGCAATGGTTTTGTAAGAATGTCGGCCAGCTGGTCTTGTGTTGAACAATGCATCAAACTGATTTCTTTGTTTCTTTCAGCCTCACGGATGCTATGGTACTTCACAGGGATGTGCTTGGTTCTTCTGTGTTGTACTGGATTTTTGGTGATGTCTATGGATGAAGTATTGTCACAATACATGGTGGTTGCATTTGTTTGCTTGCAACCTAAGTCATCGAGCAATTTTCTTACCAAATTGCTTAGTTTGATGCAGCGGTTGCCGAGATATATTCAGCTTCTGCTGTTGATTGTGCCGTGGTTCCTTGCTTGTGTGAGCTCGATGAAAATGGACCTGAATCAAACATAAACAAGTATCTAGAGGTGCTCTTCATGTCTTCCAAGCTACCTGTCCAATCACTATCACAATAGCCAACCAACTCACACATGTTGCGATGCTTGTATGGAATTCCAAGGTTGGCCGTGCCCTTTACATATTGTAGGACTCTTTTTGCAGCTTGGTAATGATTTTGTGATGGTGCACTCATGTACCTTGATAGCACACTTATAGCATATATAATGTCAGGTCTTAAAGCACACAATAAAGCAAGCTTCCAATTAAGCTTCTATAAACCGAAGCATTCACTTTCTCATTCCATCCTCACGTTCGAACTTGGCATTTTGTATCATTGGTGTATCAACAATCTTTGCATTTTCTAGTTGGAACTTATCAAGCAAATTCAAAGCATATTGTTCTTGAGATAAAATTATACCTTTACTTGTTTGCTTGATCTCCAATCCTTGAAAGTAATTCATCAATCCAAGGTCGGACATCTCGAAGGTTTCCTTCACTTTGTCTTTGAATTGTTGAATGCCTTCGGTATTGCAACTTGTTATGAGCAAATCATCTACATAAAGAGAGATTACCATTGCATCTTCATGTGTGTTAGCCTTGATGTAGAGGGTTGGCTCATTATCACTTCTAGAAAAGCCTTCATGAGTGAGGTAGTCATCAATTCTTGCATACCAAATTCTTGGAGCTTGTTTGAGCCCGTACAAAGCTTTATGAAGCTTGTACACTTTCTCCTCCTCTTCTTCTATGATAAATCCTTCAGGTTGCTCAACATATACCTCTTCTTCTAATATACCATTTAGAGAAGCTGATTTTACATCCAAATGGTATATTTTCCAAGATATATTGGCTGCATATGCAAGTAGAAGCTGAAAGGTTTCATGTCTTACCACCGGTGCAAAAGTCTCCATATAGTCTACACCATATTGTTGAACGTAGCCTTTGACAACCAGCCTTGCTTTGTGTTTGTTCAAGGTGCCATTAGAGTTTAGTTTGGTTTTAAAGACCCATTTGACACCTATCACATGTCCTTTCTTTGGTCTCGGACCAAACTCCAAGTTTTGTTCTTGTCAATCATGTGAAGCTCCTCCTCCATTACAGCTTGCCATTCTTTGTGTTGTGAAGCATCACTATATGTTGTAGGATTAGGTGTTTCCATCCTTGCACTTGCATAAAGTTCTTCAATTGATTTTGTGCCTCTCTTGCCCACACAATCTTCATTGGCCGGGTCATCATCATCTTCATCATTATTTTCAACATCAAAATCGCTTTGATCGGTGGAAGGAGTTCTTGATTGAATATAAGTGTTTGCTTCCATTTTATGCTCCTTCCAGCTCCAATGTGAGTTTTCATCTATAATAACATCTCTAGAGATAACAACCTGCATCTTAGATACATCAAAGATTCTACAGCCTTTTGAAATCGAGCTATAGCCTACAAGAACACCAATACTTGCTTTTTTATCAAGTTTGGCTCTTTTGGAGTCATGGACATGCATGAAACAAATACTTCCAAAGACTTTTAAGTGAGCAATTGAAGGTTTAAAGCCATACCATAATTCATTTGGTGTTTTGGATTCAATTGCCTTACTTGGAAGTCGGTTTAGGAGGTATACACTTGTATTAGCTACTTCGGCCCAAAGTTTCTTTGGCAAGCATTTCTCAAATAGCAAGCATTTTGACATCTCCATGATTGTTCTATTCTTCCTTTCACTCACTCCATTTTGTTGTGGTGTGTATGGAGTGGTGAGTTGATGTATGATACCATTTGTCTTACAAATATCTTGGAAAGTTTTGGATATGTACTCTCCACCATTGTCGGTTCTAATTACCTTGATGGTTGTTTGTGCTTGATTTTCAACAAGTGTTTTGAACTTCTCAAATGTGGCTGCTGCTTCTGACTTTTGTTTGAGGAAGTAGATCCAGCACTTCCTTGAATAATCATCAATAAAGATGATAAAATACCTCCTCCCAGCATGTGTTGCTTCATTCATAGGTCCACACAAATCCAAATGCACCAATTGTAATTTTTCCTTTGCCTTTCCGATTGTAGTCAAAGGAAATAATTGTCTTTTTATTTTGCCAAGTTGACATGTTTGGCAAACAGCATCATCTCCATGGATTTGTGGTAAGTCCTCAACAATTTGTTGAGTATGCATCGACTTCATGGTGGCATAGTTGTAGTGGCCGAACCTTCTATGCCATAACTTTGATTTTTCATGGATTTTGGTATTCATAGCCATTTGATTTTGTTGATTAAAATCAATTACAAGGCTATTGTCTTTTATATGGACAAGTAATACAATTTTTTCATCCTTAGATATTTCACAACATTTATCTAAGAACTTCAAAGTATATCCTTTTTTCATAAGTTGAGGCACACTAAGTAAATTTTCCGATAGATTTGGTACAAATAAAACATTGGTAATTTGAATTGTACCTTTTGGTGTTTTAATGACCAAATCTCATTTTCCTTGTGCCTCCATGATTTGTCCATTTGTTGCCCTGATTTTTGTTGCAATTCTATGGTTAAACTTGACAAACAAGTCATGGTTGTTACACATGTGATTTGTGCACCCACTATCCAAGATCCATGAGTCTTTGATTGAGCTTGCAAGGTTGCAAGTTGCTGTGAAGGTATGTGCATGCTCACCATTTGCCTCTTTGGGTTCATGAGCATGTCTAGCTTCTTGCCTTTGGTTCCTTTGCCTGCAAACGCTTTCCATGTGATCGAATTGCTTGCAAATTTTGCATTGAACATTCGGTCTCCACCAGCATATCTTAGCCGTGTGTCCTTGCTTTTTGCAAATTATACAAAGACCATATGTCATCTTGTTCTCTCTTTGGTTTGTTGTCTCTTTGCCTCTATTTTGCCTTTGGAAAGGCCTTGGTTGCTGGATTGATTTACCTTAATTATTTGCTGCAAGAGTTGCTTCACCCGAGCTTGATTCACCTTGTAGTCGAAGATTCCTCCTTTGTTCCGTGGCTTGTAAGGCATTGATCAATTCAGCAACTGTGAGTTCTGTAAGGTCTCTTGTCTCCTCTAAAGTTAAGATCTTTGCTTCATACTTCTCTGGAAGGCATATAAGGATCTTTTCAACAATCCGTTGATTTGGAAAAAAATCACCATGCAACCGGATTTGGAAAACTCCTTCACGGTTTCCTGCTCCAACATCTTCAAATTTTTGAATTCTCTTCTAAGGTTGAGCAGCTGCATCTGTCTTGATCTTGTGCTTCCTTGGAACTCCTCTTGAAGCTTTTCTCATGCTTGTCTAGGAGTTGTACAAGTCATAATTCTAGTGAAGATGTCATTGGTCACAGCAGCTTGTATTGCTGTGAGAGTTTTGTAAGGTCTTGCATTTTCTTCATTATGAAGTTTGATTTGATTCACAGTAGCACCTGATCTTAATGGTTCTACCTCATAATCAACTTCAACAAGCTTCCAAAGGTCATAAGCTTGAAGATAAGATCTCATTTTGATTGCCTAAACAGGATAGTTGTGGCCATCAAACATGGGAGGTGAAGGTGCTGAAAAAGTGAGGAAGCCATTTAAACCAGTTGGTGTTTTGTGAGTTTTGAATCGGTTTTTGTTGAGGGATTGATGAAAGAAGGCTTTGATACCAATTTGAAAGAATGAGGACAAGTTTAATCAAAAGAAAACAAGGTATGAAGGATTGAAATTGATTTGGAGTGAAGGTGTATCTCGGCTTTGATGTAATAAGCTGCTGGAAAAATTGTAACAAGGCCGGTTTTAGTGTTCTCTTGGTTTCAAATGGAAACTAAGGTATATTTCTCCAAAATTCAATATTTTCATTCATTGAAATGTAATACATATTTATAGCATACAAAATAGGTGTGAAAGCACACCATGACCGGTTTTAAGGACCAATACAAACAAGTCATTCATGGTGAAGCAAAACCACATGTGTAAAGTAACTTTGCCACATGCATCATGGTTGGTTGACAAATGTTGCTGCCTCATTAGTTGCTTCATGGTGAAGTAGTCTTCATGCATGATGACATATATCCTTTCATACATTAGTTGAGAGAGAGGCCGAATGGTGATGCTCCATGTCACCAAGTAGCTTCCATGTCACCATCCTTGTCACCAAGGTGCTTTCCATGTCATCTAGGTGTTTGGTTTTTCCTGAACCCTAATTTGGCTAGTATACTTTAAACAACATATTTTGGTGTCTTTGTGCACCAACTTATCTAGCCTTGATTACACAATTTGCTAGAATTAAAAATACAAGCCAAATATGAAACAAACTAGGTCAATGATTTCGGCCAAGGTATTTCATCTTTTACCTTGCCTTGGTTTCGGGTTTGCATGTTTCATGGCTAACACTTGCCATGATTCTCTGACATATATTTATTTATTAATTAGTGAACTAATTAATACAGTTACATTAATTAACATTCTGTTCTTCACTGTCTATGCTTCATTCTTTTTCTTGTTAGGACATAAAATTGGAATATTTATGTTAATTACTAATATTAAATGGATAAATATTTTTTATTTATTAATTTTAATTTTATTGTTTTTCAATATAAATGTTTTATTCTGTAAGAGGAGCTTGTGAATTTACACAATTAACCAAAAGGAGAGAGAAATGACTTCTTGTGGAAAAATGAATTTATAGAGCAGTTTAAATCATGTCGTTTTCTTCTTATGTACCAAACTGACTATGGGTAGAGCTTTTCCCTACCTCTTTCCCCAAGTTTATTTTATACAAACAGACACAAAATAGTTGCTTTTTGACAAAGACATGTCGTTTGCAGTTTTTGACCTACAAAGACTAACAATTCTAAACCATGAATAATCATGGTTTTTGAAAATGAAATTTCTTTGATTTTTCCTTTCGAGTTTACTTTCTGCTTCCCTACTTGACCTCTGGGGAGCTATCTATATATGCCCAACCTCTTCCCATTTTCCAGAAAAAAACTTCTATATTTAACGGATACATTGATGATGTGGTATCACAAGTCATAATCAAACTCAAAAATTTATCTTATAGATAGGGTTGCAGGTTTTATTTTGACTTTGCATATGATTGTATATCATTTGATTTGCATAACATACTTATTACACATAATACCTTCTCTACATCAAACTGTTAGATAGAATTGCAACAAAATAGTTGTTTTTTTTTTTTTTTTAATATTTCGGTGAAAGGATATAAAATAGTTGCTTATCGACCAAGAGATATGCTATTACACATTTTTACCCAAGGATTGGACATGGGATCGATGTGAAAATGAATTTGTACATTTTCTTTGGTATTTCCTTTTGAGTGGCTTTATGCTTCTAAAGTACCTATCACTTGGACCAACCATTTTAACTTTCAAATGGTTCTACTTCTACACAAATACCCACATAATAGCTGCTTTTAGACCAAGACATTTCTTTTTGTCAAGTTATTTAGGAACATTGATGCCGTGTGGGTGTTTTTACTTGCTTGTGTGGTATTTGTAGCTCACTTACACTCATACTCCATTACTCATAAACTATGGGAAATGTTTGTGGATTGTGGGCTTTGAAATACAGTTTAGAAGTTTGGTCATTGAAAATCTTAGTTGTGGGCTCAATTGTACTCATATTCCATTTGTGGAGATCAATGTGGGCGGATGCAGGCTATAACACCCCGTCCCAAAGTACATCGAAATTTTTACACGTGGATCGAGGTTAATCGTTGACCAAGTGGGTCAAAATTTTGACTTTTTGTTTCGGATGGAACTTCACATTGGTTGAGGCACTATTGTGGAGTACATGTCGTCCCGAGTTTGCAGAGAAGTAGCATATAAAAAACGAAGCTACGGTTTAAAAGTTATGAACAAAATAAGTTGGGGTCCAACTATCCAAGGGTGTTAGAGTTGACTTTTTATTTTTGTAGAAATGAGCATTGACTCATGTACGGTTATGAAGGACACATCGATACAAGTTCATAGACTAGCGGCATTCCTGATTTGGACATTTCAGTGAAAACTTATGGATTTGCAAATTTTTTTCAAATATCGTATTATTTTAATATTATTTTTAAACGTGTAAACAGTTTGCACTACGTGTAACATTATGAAATGTGCCATGTGTCACGACAAGAAAATACCACATGTCAGCCATGATTAAATTCTACATTATTTTATATTATAATATTATTTTAATATTATTGTCTATATATTTATTTATTTTCTTTTTTTTCCTCCCCACATGGGGAAATGCCCCACGGGTTTTTTCTTCTTCTTCCTTCTCTCCTTCTCCCTCTTGGCCCCACCTTGGTTTCTCCATTTTCAACCGCTGGAAGGCCACATGCACCAACCACATCAAAGCCCAGTCGTCGATGAGCTCGACTACCAAGTTTGGTGGCCGGACAACCAGGGATGTGCCAAGATCGGTGGATAAAGCCGGTGGTGGCACAAATTCCATTTTCGACTATTTCGCCATTTTTCGACGTATCCAGTCCAAATTTATACTCTATCCCCCCTATTTTAGGTCCTCTAATCTAAAAAATGGCCTCCATTTGTTCAATTTTGAAACATATTTTGAGATATGCGGACGAGGAGCTCGGCCGAAGCTTCCCGGTCAAATTCCGGCCACCACCAGCGGGTTTATGGTCAATGGAGGAGCACGTGTAAATTGTGGAATTGATCCTATAGAGGATCTTGGTATAATTGCGTGCTCGAGGTGAGTGATCCACCTTCAAAATTTTTTTGGGTTGATTAATTGTATATATTTTTGTGTTGAATATATATTTGGAAATTATATTTCATGCGTTAAATATTTAGTAAATTTATATTTGAAATTTTGATGCCAAAATTGAATGAATTATAATTATTTGTGCATTAAGAAATATTTTGATTTCAAACATTTTATGGATATGAGATTTTGTTAATAATTGTTAAATTTTATTGTTGGAATATTGTGTAATTAGAAAGTTTTCATGTGAATTTTAATATATGTTTAATATTTGAAGGAATTTCCATTTAATTTTACAATGCCAATTTATGATGGTTTAAATATATGTGTTGTTGCCAAAAATGTATTTGGGATTTTAAAGGAATTATGGTTTAAGGTTTTTAATTAATTATTGTTGAGTTTGATGTTGATTTTATGATGAATAATAAATGCGTTTACATGATTTTAAGAATATATGAATTTCTTGTGGTTTTAATATTATTTTTGGCATGATTTGATTTTAAAGATTTCAAGAAAAATATTGGTTTAAGTTATGGTGCTTTCAAAATATATATTTATGCATTTGAAATATTATCGGGTGGATTTTATGATATGGGAAAAATTATATATTATCGATGGATTTATGTTGGTGATATTAAAGAAATATGTAGGAATGTGAATTTGAAAAGTGGTATAATTCCCACGGTGAATTTTGGAAAAATGGGTATTTTAATAATTAATTTAGTAATTGTTTTTAGACACACCCATACAGTATTGGTGTTCTGTACTGTATATGTGAATGAGCACGTAAGTTGTAATGTCTTCCGTGAGTTGCCATCGGACCGAGGACAGGCAAGTTTGATATTGGCCATAGCTGCCTCCCTCCATGGTCGGGATAACATTTTAAGTAGCAGCGCTGTCGGGATGCTGAAGCGACCGTATGCAAGTTTCTCTTTTTAACCTCCCATCGGACGGTGCTCGGGACGCTGAGTATCATAGGGCATCACTGGTATATAGTGTGGTGCGTGAAGTTATTTTCTCGATACGAATTTCAAACCAAAACGTTTTAAAATCGTATTTAAAATTAAAAGTATTTAATTTTTTTAATTTTTTATTTTAAAACTAATATTCTCTAAAATGTATTTATTTATGTTTTTATCAATTATTTCAAATTGGTGTTTTAGAATTTTATCTTACCATGTTGATATTATTTATTTAAATTTGAGATTTTAACATGAATTTTATTGTATTCCTTTATCTAATTCAAGTTGAAGTTTAAAATTAATTAAAAGTTTTCTTTGATTATTTCATGGATTTTATTAATAAATTTTATAATTTATATTTTGAGTTTATTTTTGTTTTATGCTAAATTCCTTCAATCCAAGTTTATTTATGATTTTATTTATTTTTATCTAATATTATCTTATTCAAAATTAAATAATTGGATTTTTTTTATAAAATGTTTTCAATGTATATATTGAATTCTAAATTAATATTTGTATTTTATGTGCATTCTAAATAATTGCATTCTATTTAATTTAATATTTCCTTGATTATTTTTAGTGTAAATTTATTATGATTTTGTTTATTTTATTTATGACACTTTGTGTACAATTTAATAATTGTTATTAAAATTATTCTTATTTCTTTTTATACATTCTAGATCTTTAATTTAATGTATTTTATTTATAATTTATTTAATTAATTATTTCTTAATTTTTGGGATACAATTATTGGCTTTTGTGAAAATGTTTTAAAATGAGAACTTTTTCAACTGAGTGAACTATGAAGATTTTGAGAGAAGACATTATTTTAACTATTTATTATTTATTTATTTATTTAGTATTGATTTATTAAGTTTCTTTTATTGATATATTATTATTATTATAATTATGTAGTAGATTGGATCACTCATTGAGATGATTAGCATCTTATGTTTTTAAATTCCGTTCCCTTAGATTCAGGTTAGTAGACGTTGATCATTCGGAGGCGAGTTCGATGTCTTGTTCGTTGCTGAAGTTCAAAGAGCCCTGCATACTTTTTTTCGCTATTTGTATTGTTTCTTTTATCCTTTGTTGTATTAAATTTTATATTTAATTGTATCTTGATATAGCTCTGTATACTGGTTTGGACGTTTATATATTTAATTATGCACTGATTCCCTGTTATTCATTTGAAGTGCTGCAAATTTGTGAGATTAAATTGTTGTAAGGTGGGAGGAATAAGGTGGTGTATATAGAAGTGTATTTTCATTGCAGGAAATTTGTGGTAAGTCCAACCCTTAGAAGAGATTTTGCCGAATTTTCCATTGGAAGATCCGGTAGGGTTTTCCTGGGATCAGGACCTGTCTAGGGTTATGGTGAGGAATCTTGGACGGATCCTGACACAGGCCCCAAGGGTACCATATTCTAGGAGCCCAAACTAAGTGATTGAATAAATCCTCCTTTATCTGTTGCGGGTCACGGAATCCTTCTCCTTTCCCTTCTTCAAATTCCAATGTAGGCTATGTGGTTTGGTAGGCTGCTAGGTGTTCAATCCCACATTATTCGGATATAGATTAAAGATGATTCACATATAATAATAGTCACTTTCATAACACGGAGACCGTTTCAGAGTGGTTGGCTTCAAGGTATGAAAAAACTAGAAGTTAAATGTGTTCAGGCAAGAGTAATTCAATGATGGATGAGCTTTTGGGAAACTTTAAACAAAAAACTCCATACTGAGTACGATGGCTAAATTAGTGACAATATTAATAATATCGGCAGAGAGTGACAAGTCTGCTTGTAGAGGCGGAGTGTTACAAATAACATCAAAGCCTATACCTGGTCGGAAGTGTGCTAGTGCCCTGGTTTAGAACATGGGATGATTCAAATATAATAACAGTCACTCCTATAAAGTCGAAACTTTTTTAAAGCAATTGGCTTCAGGGTTAGAAAGAGCTATGAAGTTAAGTATGCTCAGGAGAGTAATTCAAGGATAGATGACCTCCTCAGAAGCTTTGAATGAAAAACCCATAACAAGTGCTGTCATTAAATTAGGAACAATATCAGTAGAGAGTGACAGGTCTGCCACCTTATGGGAAGCTGTGAACAGAAAATTCCATACCAGATGCGGTGGCTAAGTTGAAGATAATATCGATAGAGTGATAGATCTATTAATGGAAGCAGAATGTTACACCATTACTTATAACTATGGGAAATGTTTGTGGATTGTGGGGTTTGAAATACAATTTCAAAGTTTAGTCATTAAAATTTTGGTTGGGAGTCTATATTGAGGTTGACATTGAAGGAACTACAAGAGGCATAATGAATGAGATATTTAATTGATGTTATGGTCTGAAACTCTTTTGGGGAAGGTGTGTACACCTTGGTGCTTAAGGGGAACAAGAATAGGATTGAGCACTATTGTAAACTTTAATTCAAACTTTTCTTGTTTTTGATCTTTAGCTTTGGTCTTAATGTTAGATTTTAGGATATTGTTGTCAACAATGGATATACAAAAATAAAAACAAAAGAAAAGATTTTTTGAAAAATGTGTGTCTTCTCTTAGAGATAGATCTCTCTTGCATGACAATCATATTTTCTACACAAGGAAAGAATAAAAAAGTAAATCACAATAAATGAGAATTATACAGTCGGCCATAAAATAAATAATATTTACGGTTAAAGGCTGATTTGAGGGATTGATTTAATATACGTTAACATCCTTCGTCAAATTGATGTTGGTGAATCAACAAGCATCAATTTTTCCAACTAAGAATTGATGTCGCATCTTAATTAAGGACTTTGTGAAAATATTTGCTATTTGAAACTCAATAAAGACATAAGGTAGACTAAAAGTGTTAACAGCATATTCATCTAGAAATAGTGAAAATCAGTCTCTGTATGCTTAGTTCTTCCATGAAATATTGGATTGTAGCAAGTTTAATAGCACTTATAATGTCAACATGAAGAAGTGTTGGCTTACTTTATGAAAATCCCAATTCAGACAAAAGATGTTGAAGCCAAACAATTTTTAAGCTAGCAAAAGACGTAGCACTATATTCTGATTCTATTGAAGATTTAGAATCTTTCTCTTTCCCTTGCCTTTTGCATTTCCATGATATAAGAGCATCACCCAAAAAATACACAAACTTGTAGTAGATCAATGAGAATCTTGACATCCAGCCCAATTAGCATTACTATAAGCTTGAAAAGTGAGAGTTATTAGCTTTGTAAAATAACCCAAGACTGGATGTCCCAAGTAAATAAGGAATTATCCTTTTAACTGCTACAAGATGAAAATGTCACTGCTGCTGCATTATATTTGGTTGTATGCATATGTTTTAGTGCAAAATATAGAGCTTTAATTATTTATTATTGCTATGATGGTAAATACTAAATTTCATAAACAAACAATAGAGCTTGCATATGCAAAGAGCAAAGTAACAAAGGGCCTTCTTCTGACCAAACTATATACTATACTCAATATATGTATATTTATATTTAAGTAATTAGATCCAGTGCTATTCCAACCACAATCAAATGGAACAAATGTTTAAAATTATTTTCAATTTACCACATCAAATTGCAATATTAAATTTGAATAAATGCAATATTCAAGCCTTGTGCATATTTGCTTGCAATCATCACTAAAAATGATCACATAATGCTGCATCCAACAAAATTCCCAACACTGAGTGCCAGCTCCAACGCCACAATGAAGCCAGTCTGAAAGTATAATTACAAATTCTAGAATTAATATTACTAATTAAAAGCATACATATAATATATATGTGTCACACATTAAAACTATCCAGATGACAAACTGCCATCATTTTTCTAAAATTAGATAATAATTAGAAAATATATTATATCAAATATATATTTTATCAAAACTATAGTTCTAGAGAATGAAATGTACATGTACTTTTTTAATTTAATTTTATTATTTTAAAATATGTACTATATTCTTTAAAATTATAATTGTTTCCTCCGCTACTTTGAATATAAATGTAAAATAAGTAAAGTTATTTTCTAAACTTTTCAAACTAATTTTCCTATCTTATGATCTTATCAAATTATTGGTCTCAATTCTGATAGCTATATTTTTCTTAAAATATTTTGTTATCTTAATTATCTTTTTAATTCTTTCATTCTTATCTTATTATTGGTCTTTGAATTATTATTATTATTTTTCTTTTTTTTGGGTCAGGATTATAAGAGTTTTGAAGCTAAAAGAAGGGGGCATGACTCGTAAAAATGTGGCTTGAAGAGATATCATTATATCAATTAACCTCAGTTCATGCGTCATTACAAATTCCTTGAAAGGAAAAAATAAAAATAAAATATATATATATATATATATATATATATATATATATATCATTTTCAGAGTGTGGGACCTATTCAAGAAGGACAAAAAGAATACTCACCACCATGGAATATTTTTGTGGACGTTGGAGGGCTAGTACCTGCATCAATTTACATTGATCTTATCTTCAGCAAAACATTTTTATGTAATCCGTATATGAATGGTATATAAACAAATTTTTCTTATCAAATAATTTATTTAATATGTATACATTTTATTTCATATGGCCTTAATGAGTTTACTAATTAACTATTTAATATAAATATTTATCTTATAAATGAGAGAAAATGGCAAAGATAAATTTAACATGTGTATGAATATCACACATCCAAACAATTTTAAAACTAAAATATTAATAATTGCAAAAATTATTGAATCATCCCGTTACATTTGAACTTTTAAATATATATATATATATATATATATTTATTTATATATATATATATAGAGAGAGAGAGAGATTCAAATAATATTTTTAATATGTGGACTAATATGAGATTTTTTTTTTTTAAGCTCCTGAATCATATTAAGGTTTGATATTTAAAATTATATTTATTAATCACTAGGTTTTAATAGGTTTATTTTTCTTAAATAAGATTTTTATACAATTATTGAGTTTACTTTTCCTTAATAGAATTTTTAATATATTACTAATTTCATAATTTTTTGAATTTTAAATTCTAATATTAATGTAATTTAATAATAATTAAAAATTGATTTTAATTTAATAAAAAAATTAATTTTATTTGAAATTAACTATATATATATATATATATATTGCACTACCAGACTATTAATTGATTTTTTAAATCTTACCAGATTTGCAGACTGTGTTGAAGACTCTGCTACATACTGTATATGTAGAAAAGAAGAATTAATTACATACATGAACAACATAGAACGAACAAAAATACTAGAAATATATCATCAACAAAAACATAAAACTAAATAACACTTGAAAAAATAACAATAGTAATTATCTATAATTATTTTGCACCTTTTTCCAAATTAATGATATTATATATATATATATATAATTTTTAAAAATTATTAAGTTCCAAATTAATTTGTAATCCCCCGGGGCCACCCGGAATAAGTTTTTAAAACTTCACCTGATTTATAGATTGCGAAGAAGAACCTGCTTTAAGCTGCATGGGCATATAATTTAAGAATTACAAATTAATTAAAAACTAACAAAAGAAAAGCAGAAGTTAGAGATAAAAAAATATAAATATTTATGTACAAAAGAAGAATTTAAAGCTAAAAAATAACTGAAGTATCAATTCTTATATATAATTTGCACTTTTTTCATATCTATATCTTTCACATTTATCAATTTTTACAATCTTACCCGATTATTTGCAGAAGGATTAGAAGAGTTATCTGCTACAAGCTGTACATATATATGCAGTATATAGAAGAATTAATTAATTAATTTAACAATAAATTTATATATTTTATTATATATAAATACTAACAGAATTTAGACTAAAAATACGAAGTTACACTAAGACCTCTTGTATTTTGGAGTTTTTATATATCTAGTTTAATTCATCCCTTTAGAAATTAAGTTCTTTACACTAAAACGCGCAGCCTGACAATTAGTTTTGTAATCTCACCGAACCAGTTTTAGAAGGTGTAGAAGAATATGCTAAAATCTGTGCTTATAGGTAAAGAAGAATTGAATTAATTACTTGAACCAAAAAAAAAATATAATAATAATAATACGAATATATATGCTTCGAAAGATCAAAAGTGCTCACTAGTTAATTGCTTCACAATTGACAAGGTGATTTAATGTATAAATTTTTAATTTTAAAGAATTAATATATTATTTAAAAAATAAAGAGTTCATAATATTAATTAATTATCACCACGTCAACTGCGATCCCACGTCAACTCTATGGGCATTGCTTTTTTACTTTTATTTTTTATTTACTTGAAAATGTATAGCTTATTATTATTATATTATTATTTATTTTTTATTTTGCAATTATTATTTTTTTTTCCAAACCTATATTCATATTCAAAAAATGATTGCTTTTTTATTCAACCCTTATAATTGAAATCTTTTGCAATAATAGTACCTGCCAGCCTGTAAGTCAATTTTCTTAATCTTACCTGAAGGTCCTGAACATCATGACGTATAGAAGTTGTAGAAGAATCTGCTACAGGCTATATATGCATATATAGACTAAAAAAAAAAGGGGAAAATCTATATTCATATTCTGAAAAAATGATTTGCTTTTTGATTAACCCTTTTAATTGAAATCTTTTACAAAAATACTAGCTACCTGCCTGCCAATCAATTTTCTAAATCTTACCTTAAGGTCCTGAACATCTTGAGACATAGAAGTTGTAGAAGAAACTGCTACAGGCTAGATATATATATATATATATAAATATATAATGGAAAAATAATAATAATAATAAGTATGCAAACAAATAAAAATGATACACAAACTTCATCTTTTAAAAGGCAAAATATTCAAAAGAAAAGAAAAAAGCTAAAAATTAGAGTTCTTAAAAATTTTGATTGTGTTGATGTGAGAATGATTGTGTACATGTAAAAAGTTGGAAAGATTTAGAAATTGATTACCTGCATCTTCCTCAAATGGCGAAGAAGAAGGTTCGGATCGAGGAATTCAGTGTGATGATGCTTAAATTTTTCATCAAGGTAGCAGGTAGTGCAAACATTGAAGGATTCTTCATTAGCATCACTTTTACCATTGTTATTCTCATGGAAGCATTTCACACAAACCAAATACGAAGTACCCTCTAAAAACTTTTTGCAAGAATTGCAAAAAGGTAAACGACTATGGACAATGTAAAAAAGTGTTACTACATCCATATCATCCAACTTTCCACTTCCATCTTGGTTCAGCTTGGAGAAAAACTCCTCTGAGCACAATTGAGGGCGTCCCAAATTCTCCATATAAACCGAGAACTCCTTAAACGCTACGAAACCTTTCTTCTGTGGATCCATTTCTTCAAAGAACTCTTTCAGGACCGGCTCTATGTTGTTTATGGGAGCCTTACGGTATGCCAAAGCCAATTCTCTCAACTCTTTCATTGTCTTTTTTTAGGGAAGATTAGTAAAAACCTGGCAGAATAAGCTTCTTACCTCCAATATATTTATAGAATTTTGATCCTACGGACTGCAGCAGTTTGCTTCATGGTATATAGTACTGATGTGGCATGGTATTATGGGAGGACAAAAAAGTTCATGAATACTAAACGAAACAGGAACACATATCCATGGAACAATATGTAATAATGGGATATCTAGTCACTTCTGTCCCCGTCCATTTGTTTTCTCTACCAGTCAATTTATTCCAAGGAAAATTTAAAGGAAATTGCAAGGCAACACAAGCCAACTTTATTATTATTATAATTTTAATTTAGTTTATTTTATATTTTTTAATAACTTTTTTAAATGAGGTGGCATTATCAATGAGGGTTAGTGATGGGGAAAGAAAATAAAACGGACAAAAGATAATATAAGACATCAATCAATAAAATATTAATATATGAATGATCGTAAGGATACCAAATAAATATTTGGTATCTCTATCATCATTTTTAATATATTTTATGTCAATATATTTTGGATAAATTCATTTTAGGTCTCTTAATTTTATTTTTTTGGATATTTCTCCAAGTTTCAAAAAAGTTATACAAACCCATTAAATGTTAACAAAAACCCTAGTATTTATCAATTTTTAATCCTAATTCCATTTCTTTTTCATTTTCTTTTTAATCTCACTACTAGAATCGCGTTGATAAATGATGCAATAAATGCGTCGCACAAAATAAATAACGACATGTCGCACGGTGTCGCCTAACGTCCTGTCGCTAAATCTATAAGACAACAAACGACGCAGTATGAGAGTCGCCTATCTATGAGTTTTTAGCGACGCATATTTACTTTTAGCGACGCATTAATAGAGTCGCCTATTTAGCGACGTATTAATAGAGTTGACTATTTAACGACACATTAGTAGAGTCGTCTATTTAGCGACGCATTAATAAAGTGACTATTTAGCGACGCATTAATAGAGTCGCCTATTTAGCGATGCATTAATAGAGTTGACTATTTAGCGACGCATTAGTAGAATCGTCTATTTAGCGACGCATTAATAGAGTCGCCTATTTAAATAGGCAGCGACACTTTTAGCGATGCATTATTTGTTAATGCGTCGCCCCTTCTTTTTTTTTTTTAATTTTTTTAAATTTTGTGAAAAGTGATTAAAATAGTAAAAATATAAAAATAATTAAAATACAAAAAAACGAAAACTAGCTTCATCCAAAATAAATAGAATACAAAAATTTTAAATAAATATTTTGTCATAACAAATTAATTATCAAATAAATTAAATATCATCTCATTGACATGTTTTTACATAATTTGTGAGCTATTTGTGAGCTATTGTATTTTTCATAACAAATTTAATATTAATTAAACTTCCATGAATGCATATTCATTGAGATGGAAGTTGACATCCTCTTGTTGATGATATTACATTCTCATACTGCATATGGAAACATTAAAAAAGTTATTAGCACTTATGCAAAGTAAATAAAATATTAATCATTATTAAATTTGTAATTTAGTAAATGAAAATTTAAAGAATATTACCATTGTTCTTAAGATTTGACGAGGCATATTTCTCCCCTCACAGTTATTACAAACATAGTCACTCTCACATTCATCCTCATTATCATTTTCATCGATACTTGGAAACTATATGACAAATGGATTGTAAGCCATCTTTGTATCTCCAAGAACATCTTCTTCAACAAAAGTACGATGTTGTGGTGAAGTTAAAACAATAGACCATCTTGATTCAAGTTGATCTTCAACATAAAATACTTGTTGAACTTAGCAAAATAATGTTAAGCAATATCACAAACATAATTTCTACAAAAGCAAGATTAATAAAATCCAATGAACCAAAGCTGCAGTTAAAATGAAAAAGAAAAAAAAAAAAAACCCACCTCATGTCAAGAAAAAAGAAACTCACCTAAACGATGGAGATAAAGAAAGAAGAAAACCAAAAAATCACGAGGGCAACACAGAGAAATCCAGCTACTCGGCCGACGACAATGTAGGCAAATGAAAAATGAAACCTGAAATACCTCACTCTTCAAGTCTCTCTTAGATTGCTTCCAAATCTCATATTGATTAGGTAGTGTACTTGATGTAGTTTTAAAAAAGAAAAAATGGATTCAAAGGAGCACGTAAAAATTTTAAAACGCGTCAAAAATTTTCAAAAAATGGCAAGAATGCAACTTTTCTCCCAATTGCATTTTTTTTCTTTGATTAATTTTTTTATTTTTCAACTACAAATAAAAACTGAAAATATTTCTTAAAAATGTGAAGCAAAATATTGAAGATTGCTGTTTATTTTTCTGTTTTTCAAGTACACCTTTATTCTTTATAAAATTTGAATGTCTTTCAAAATTTTTGTTTTTGTTAATTGAGAGAATAGGGGACGTATTCTCTTCAAAAAGGATCGCCTGTTCTTGAATTTTGGGATAAAGCGACGTATTATGGTCGAAAAGTGTCGCCTGCTTCATTTTTTTATATTTTCTTTATAATCTTTAAATAATTTTTTAATTGTTCATCTACAAATATATTTATGTAGCAATCCAATGAACATAAATTCCATTGATCTAAAAATAGAAAATAGTTTTGTCAATGCTCTTCTTAGTTATACATATATGTGTATAGACGAGACACACAATATCTCAAGACCTAATTTGAGATAGGGTACCAAATATAGAATTCTAATTCAACAAGCATTTATTGACCAATTTATCTAGATAAGTATGTTAAATGAGCTTAACTTTCATGTGTTTGTGGTCATTGATAGTTTACTTGTTTTTAAAAATTGAAAGTCTATTAAATTGCTTTTTTTTAAAAAAAAAAAAATAATAATTGAAGGAACAGGTGACGTAATTCCATTAAAACACGTCGCCTATTTCATTTTCTTTTTTTAATCTTTAATTAGTTTTGTTGATTGGTCATCTACAAATTAAAAAAAAAAAAAGAAGCATATTTGCAAAACTAAAAAATTACTAAAAATAACTCTCAAATTGAAAAAAAAGTTAAAAATTGGTTGGGTGAAACGGCAACGCAGTTGTTTACAAATGCATCGCCTTTTAGTCTATTTAGTGACTCTTTCTTAAAAGACTGCGTCGCCTAAAACTATACTAGCTAGTTCTTATTATATTATTACATTCAAGTGATTTGGCCTGGTGGTGTGGTGATTTCTTGAGAGTATAGGAGGTCCTTGGTTCAGTTCATGTTATGACCCTATTTTGATTTTTTTTTAAATGTTTAAACAAAAAAATTGGAAAAAAAAAAAAAGACAACGCATTTGTTGCAGAATGCGTCGCCTGTTCATCTATTTGGCGACACATTGTTAAAATAATACGTCACCTAACACTATATTAGCTAATTTTGTTGTATTCGTACATACAAGTCATTTGGCCTGGTGGTGTGGTGATTTCTTGATAGTATAGGAGGTCCTGGGTTTAATTCTTATTATGGCCCTATTTTGATTTTTTTTAAATGTTTAAACAAAAAAATTGAAAAAAAAAAAAAGAACAGGCGACGCATTTGTTGAAGAATGCGTCGCCTGTTCATGTATTTGGCGACTCATTGTTTAAATAATGCATCGCCTAACATTATATTGATCAATTTTTGCTATATCAATACATATAAGTTATTTGACCTGGTCATGTGATGATTTCTTGAGAGTGTAGGAGATCTTGGGTTCAATTCTTGTTATAGCCCTATTTTGATTTTATTTATTTTTAAATGTTTAAACAAACAAATTGAAAAAAAGAAAAGAATAGGGGACGCATTTTTTGAAGAATGCGTCGCCTGTTCATCTATTTGGTGACGCATTCTTTAAGTAATTCGTCGCCTAACACTATGTTAAGCAGTTTTTGTTGCATCAGTACATACAAATCATTTGACTTGGTGGTGTGGTGATTTGTTGAGAGTGTAGGAAGTTCTGGGTTCAATTCTTGTTATGGTCCTATTTTGATTTTATTAAAAAATCAAAAAAAAAAAAAAAGTGAAGAGAGAACACGTAACACACAATCTTATTGATGCGTCGCCTGTTAACTATATATATTAAAAAAAAAAAAACCTCAGTTTTGGTGCACTAATATTTTTATTGATTGTTATTATTAAAATAAAATTAAATTGATTAAAAGATCTTAAAAAAAAAAAGTGAAGAGAGAACATGCGACACACAATCTTACTGGTGTGTCGCCTGTTACACGTATAACAAAAAAGAAAAAAAAAAAAAAAAACCTCAGTTATGTTGCTCTAATATTTTTACGGGTTATTTGTTGTTGAATTAAAATTAGATTAATTAAAAGAACTAAAAAAAAAAGGGGAGGAGAGAACAGGCGACGCACAATATATATAGTACGTCGTATATTTATTGAATTTTTACTGACGCATTAACCTCAGAGTCGCAGTTTTGTTTTTTCAAACATGTTTGTTTCGTAGTATCGCTAAGTGAGTATCGCTAGATATCAATTTTCGCGTAGTGTCTTTAATCATTAATCTATCCCAAATAATCCAAAAGCTCATCAATTATTGGACAAATGCAAAAAATAATTAGATTTCAGAGCCATAAACCGTAAGAGTTTGGTTATATTTAACATTTTATCATCAATATTAAAGCTTTTTAAAACTGAGAGGGTATCAAATATATATATATATAATGAACTTTGGCTGTAGTAAAGAGAGTCAAGTGCATTCAACTACTCTTTTTTTTTTCTTTTTTTTTTTCCTTTTTTTTTTCAGTTTGTCTTGCAGTACAAGTAGGGAAACAAATGTTGCCGAGACGGCCGAGAAGTCGCCGATACTATTGGTTGTCGTCCACCTCCGACACCGAAAGGGGGGGGGGGGGGAAGTTTCTGTCATGGTTACTGGAGGAATGTCGCTGGAGTCGACGCGTATCGCTTGAATCGTCAGGTGTCGGTGGGAGTTTCTTTTTTTGGGTGGAAATGGTGGAAAAAAGGTGGAGAAATCAGCGGCTTGTCGTCGGTTTTCGGTGAAAATTTCGGGGAGATCTCGGCCTGCGTGTGTGTGTGTTTGAGATCTAATCTGAAAATGGTCTATGTGTTGTGTGTTTGTGAATGTGATCTGTTCTGTGTATTTGTGTGTTTGTGTGTTTAGGCTGAGAAAGAGAGGGAGGAAGAATACGAAGGGAAGAGAGGAAGAAGAAGAAAGGATAAGAAAGAAATCTTTCTTCCACGTGGGGGGAAAAGGAAAAAGAAAGAAAAAAAATAATATAAAATAATAATATAATAATATTATATTGTATAAGGGATAATACATGGCTTGCTTTTTTATATTGTCGCATATCAATACAATCCCTTATATTTTTTATCTTTTTGTTTTAGTGTTTAATTTAATTTTATTTATTTAAAAAAATTAAATAATATTGTTAATTTTTTTATTATATAATATATAAAATTTTAGTATATATGTCTAATTGGATGAGTATTTTATTGTATTTTATTATTATTATATTCTAATTATTTTATTTTTATATTATTTTACTATATTAATTATTTCATAGGTTAAAATTTATATTTTAAATTAAAAATTTACAGTTTCTGTAACCTTATCTATATTTCTATCGATATCGATATTTACATCGATATTTTTGAAAATTTATATTTTTAATATTTTCATCAACATCAATATTTTCTTGACTGAGTACAAATAGGTTTAAAAAATTAAGAAAATTAAAATACATAAGATATTGGCTTCGTGTGAAAAATGATTTTATATTGGAGTCTATGTCGTTTTCTCTTTCGCTGATCCCAAGTCATCACTTGGTCACCACGTCTCTAGGGTAGTCGTTGATTATTCTTCCTCAGATTTGAGTAGAATTTCGCCGCACCTTCCCCTTGCAAATTTTATTCAAAAGAAAAAAGCGTTTGCTTCACACATAGGCACAAAATAGTTGCTTTCCACTATCGACATGTCGTTTTTCCTTTTTCACTTGCAAAGACTAACAAGTCTATTACACTAATCATTGTTTTTAAAAATAAAATTTTCATCGGTTTTTTCTTCGTTTTTTCCCTTTTGAGTTGTAAGACCTCTGTATTGAGCTATCTTTTTCTCCAACTTCTTCCACAAATTAAATCAAGCTTTTATACACAGGAAACTGATGTCAAATGTATATATAGTTGCTTACCGACCATAATTATTTAATAGTTTTTTGGCCATGGACTTGACATGGCATCGATGTGAAAATGAATTTATGTGTCTTATCTGATATTTCCTTTTGTGTGACTTTCAGCTTCTAATGATAATAAAGCTAACTTTAGCCTTAGATATTTCGTTTTTCTCACTGTGATTCTACACATACCAATATATGGCTAATTTTAGACCAAGACACCTCCTTTTCTTCTCGAGGAGAAAGAAATTAAACACGCTATTATTTCGAGAAAAGATCTGAACGGTACAAAACAATCACTCGTTAAACTAAAAATAGAAACAAGGTCCACATATATTTGATTACTTAGGCTGACCTGTTAGCGAAGCTGACACGTTACAACTATCATGACTTAAAAAACTTTATATGTTTGTAGCTAGTCCGTCACTACAGCTCAGTTACAGGAAGTGTATGGTAAAATTTTATTGGCCTAAAATTTTAGTGCAACGAACACTTCGTGATAAAAAATACATACTTTTAGTGACACATTTTTACAATTGTTTTTTTTTTCTTTTTTGGTCAAAACAGATTTTACATTTACTAAGAGCTTTATCAATATAGATTTACAACCTGATCAGAGTTAAAGAGTTCGAGAAATTAGTGCTCTTATATCACAAAGAGTTAACAATATATATCTCTATATCTACAAATATAGCTTGTTACAGATAATTAGTACTATAATCTATTACAGAGAAGCAACTGGAAGTATGTAATTGGCTTTATACAAAGATAAGATTTTATTTGTTACACGAACTATAGGACATAGTAATGGTAAGCTTTTCTTCTTTTCTTCTTTTAATTTTTTTAATACATTCATAAAATCAACATAGATATTCAAACTAAACAAATTAAAATATAGAATATTGTCTGGATGTATGACCATCAAAGTGGAAGTATGTAACTGCCAAGTGAATGCTCTGTTTTTGTCCTGTTTTTACTTTTTTAATGTGGCTTGTGACTTGTTTGGATAACTAGAAACCAGTTTTGTTAACTTGTGGTTTTCAGAGGAACAAATAAAAAAAATATGGGAAAATTACATGCTAAAAGGGGAAAAGAAAATGCATGAAGAGAACCAAAATGCAGGCAATCATAGGATAGTATATTTTGTATACAAGGAAACTAAAATATTACATTTGCAAGTACTTTATTTTTAACATGTCCAAGTTGTGGAATCTAAAAAGTTGACCTAATGTTACATTATGGAATGGATTCAATAAGCATGGTAATAAAGTAGACAGTTTTTGAAAAACTTGCTTCATATGTGGCCGGGACTGTGGAATTGGATGCAGACATGCAAATGCTAGCTTCGCAATGGAGACAACTTGCTCGGCGACATGGGAATTTTCTGGTAATGACGATGTCAAGAGGGTAGAAATGAGATTTCCAGGATGCTTTCCCGTGATCACTTCCAATGTTACAATTCCAAAGCTATACACATCACATTTTTGGTTTGCTTGCATTGTGTAAGCAAGCTCTGCAAATCAAGGAATTTATATACTCTTCAGCAAAATGTTTTTTGTTTGACAAAACAACTTTAGAAATTACTAAAATATGCGAAGGCCAACTCTCTCAACTCTTTCATTCCCTTTTTTTTTTTTTTTTTTTTTTTTTTTGGGATATTGTTTCCGAGAAGTGAGTGCTTAAAAAAGCCCTAGCATAGTCCATATATATATATATATATATATGTACATATGAATTTTATTATATGAATTACATGTAAACGAATACTTTAACTAAACTGGAAGTTTCAAGGAATATGAAATAATTGAATATTTTATTTTGTTTATTTGTTCTCCTTTCGATGCTGCAGTATGCTTCAATGCCACGTGGCATAGGGTTCTGACCTTATCCTTATGATACCATAGAAGGTATCCTTTTTATTTACTAGGAAAAAAAAAAAAAAGAAAAGAAAAAAGAAGATTTGTTCTCTTTCCAAAGCCAACTTTATTCCAAGTACAATTTAAAGGAAATAGCAATGTAGTACTTTAAGATATAACAAATATATATATATATATATATATATATATTAATTAATACAATTACATTAATTAATATTCTGTTCTTCATTGTCTATGCTTCCTTCTTTTTCTTGTTAGGACATAAAATTGGAATATTTATGTTAATTACTAATATTAAATGGATAAATATTTGGATTTATTAATTTTAATTTTGTTGTTTTGCAACACAAATGGTTTTATTCTGTAAGAGCAGCTTGTGAATTTACACAGTTAACCAACAGGAGAGAGAAATGACTTCTTGTGGAAAAATGAATTTATATAACAATCTAAAGCATGTCGTTTTCTTCTTGTGGACCAAACTGATTGCGGGTGCTGTCAACTATTCTTCCTCAATTATGGGTAAGACTTTTTCCCTACCTCTTTCTCCAACTTTGCCTTGCACAAACAAACACAAAATAGTTGCTTTTCGACAACGACATGTCGTTTGCATTTTTTGACCTGCAAAGACCAACAATTCTAAACCATTAATAATCATGGTTTTTGAAAATGAAATTTCTTTGATTTTTCCAATTCAGACAAAAGACGTCGAAGCCAAACAATATTTAAGCTAGCAAAAGACATAGCTTTATATTCTGATTCTGTTGAAAATTTAAAAACTTTCCCTTTCCCTTGCTTTTTGCATTTTCGTGATATAAGAGCATCACCCAAAAAAATGGACCAACTTGTAGCAGATCAATGAGAATCTTTACATCCAGCTCAATTAGCATTACTATAAGCTTGAAAAGTAAGAGTAATTAGCTTTCTAAAATAACCCAAGACTGGATGTCTCAAGTAAATAAGGAATTATCCTTTTGACAGCTACAAGATGAAAATGTCAAGGCTGCTGCATAATATTTTGTGGCATGCATATGTTTTAGTTCAGAGTATAGAGCTTTAATTATTTATTATTACTATGATGGTAAATACTAAATTTCATAAACAAACAATAGAGCTTGCATATGCAAAGAGCAAAGTAACATAGGGCCTTCTTCCGACCAAACTATATACTATACTCAATATATGTATACTTATATTTAAGTAATTTGATCCAGTGCTATTCCAACCACAATCAAATGGAACAAATATTTAAAATGATTTTCAATTTACCACATCAAATTGCAATATTAATTTTGAACAAATGCAATACTCAAGCCTTGTGCATATCTGTTTGCTATCATCACTAAAAATATCACATGATGCTGCATCCAATAAAATTCCCAACACCGAGTGCCAGCTCCAACGCCACAATGAAGCTAGTCTGAAAGTATAATTACAAATTCTAGAATTAATATTGCTATTTAAAAGCATAAATATAATATATATGTGTCACACATTAAAACTATCCTGATGAGAAAATGCCATCATTTTCTAAAACTAGATAATAATTAGAAAATATATTATATCAAATATATATTTCTATCAAAAAGTATAGTTCTAGAGAATGAAATTACATGTGTTTTTTTAATTTAATTTTATTCTTTTAAAATATGTATTATATTCTTTAAAATTTTAATTTTTTCCTCCGCTAATTTGAATATAAATGTAAAATAAGTACAGTTATTTTCTAAAGTTTTCGAACTAATTTTCCTATCTTATATATGATCTTATCAAGTTATTGGTCTCAATTTTAATAGCTATATTTTTCTTTAAATATTTTATTATCTTAATTATCTTTTCAATTCTTTCATTCTTATCTTATTATTGGTCTTTGTAGGCATTATGAATTTCTTTTTTTTTTTTTTTTTTGGTGAGGATTATAAAATTGTTGAAGCTAAAATAAGGGGGGCATGACTCGTAAAAATGTAGGTTTAAGAGATATCAACCTCAGTTAATGCCTCATTACAAATTTATTGTAAGGCAAAAAAAAAAAATTATCGTTTTCAGAGTGTGGGATTTAATCAAGAAGGACAGAAAGAATACTCACCACAATAGAACATTTTTGTGGACGTTGGAGTACTACCTGCATCTGCATCAATTTATTGTATCTTGTCAGCAAAACAACATTTTTATATAATCCGTATATGAATGGCATATTAAAAGATTTTTCTTATAAAATAATTTATTTAATATATATACACTTTATTATATATGGCCTTAATGAGTTTACTAATTAACTATTTAATATAAATATTTACTTATAAATGAGAGAAAATGGCAAAACAAGTTGAACATGTGTTCGAATATCACACACCCAAACAATTTTAAAACTAAGATATTAATAATTGAAAAAAATTATTGAATCATCCCATTACATTTGAACTTTTGAATATATATATACATAGATATATATATATATATATATATATATATATATATATATATATATATATATATATATATATATAATTAAGCTCAAACAAGGCCTTTAATTCAAAAACTAACATGGGATCTATTTTTTTTAAACCTCTCATATCAAAATCTAAGTTTTAAAATTATATTTATTAATTACTGTGTTTCAATAGAGTTTACTTTTCTTAAATAGGATTTACGAAGGATTATTGAGTTCACTATTTTTTTTAAATAGAATTTTAGTTTGTCACTAATCTTATATTTAATTACTTTTTAAATTTTAAATTATAATCTTGATGTAATCCAATAATTATAAAAATAAATTTTAATTTAATAAAGTAAGATAAACCTTATTTAAGACTGATTATATATATATATATATATATATATATGGCACTATTAACCTGTTAATTGATTTTTTGAATCTTATCATATTTGCAGATTATGTTGAAGACTCTGCTACACTGTATAGACTGTATATGGCGAAAAGAAAAATTAATTTCATACATGAACAACATAGAACGAACAAAAATGTCAGGACCCGTCCAGAATTCCTTCCCCGGAACCCTAGACAGCCCTGATCCCAGGGAAACCCTACCGGACCCTCCAACGGAAAATCCGACAGAGCCTCCCCTAAGGGATTTACTTACCACAAATTACCTGCACTGAAAACACACTTCTATACTCATCCCCTTATTCCTCCCACAAACTACAAATTGTTTCCACCAATTACAGCACTTCTCAAAAGCAACAACAGTCCAGTGCATAAATAAAACAGAAGTATTCCAATAGTATACAGAGCTTTAAGAAGTGCTAAACAACAGAAATACAACAAGGCTGAAAAGAAATAATACACTGAAATGAAAGAGTACAGAAGTATTTCTTGAAACACAACAGCAGCGGAAAACTTGGTTCGCTCCGGAAGAACGTCTACCACCACTTGCACCTAAGGGAACGGAATTTAAGAGTGTGAGATGCTAATCATCTCCGTGAGTAACCCGAACTACTGAACACTTTTTAATAATAATAATAAAATAATAACAATTAAGGAATAGAACAAATACCAGCAATTAATAAATAAATAATAATAACTGTTGGAAAATAATAATTTCCCTCAAAACTCTCACCAATCGCTCCGTTTGAAATGTTCCCTTTTTAAAACCTTTTCGCAAAACCCAATGTACATACCTCCCAAAAACCAAGGGATTAAACCATTTGATACACAATAAATAAATAGAAAACATACCCCAAATATATAATAAATTATAGTAAATAAATTTTTGAACACCTTTGGGGTTTAAACCATTATTTGCAATTTACACCGACAATTACACCTGACGCACCACACCATATACCGGTGATGCCCTCCGATACCCAGCGTCCCGAGCACCGACTGGCGGGAGGTTAAAGAGAGAAACCTGCAGCGGTCACTTCGGCGTCCCGACAGTACCAACTGCTAAAAACCATCACCCAGCCAAAGAGGGGGGCGGCTGTGGCAACAATAACCTTGCCTGCCCACGGTCCAATGGCAACTCACGGGTGAAGTAATAACCGCACGCTAAACCATATAATAACCGCGTGCTAAACCACGTGTCCATACACCATACACCAGAACACCAATACTGTATGAGTGCGTCTAAAAATAAACAATAACAACCAACCGTACCGTTTTTCCAAAAACCACCGTGGGAAGTATACCAATTTTTCACAAAACACCATCCCACACATTTTTATTTAATAACCCGGTATGAAATAGCAATAATCAACAAACCAAAATTTCCTCGAAGTACGAGATGCAACCATAACAATACCACAGACATAATTTATAAAATTCAAACCAATATTTTCGTAAAATATTTAAACCAATTATGCCCGGAAAATCAATTTTAAAAACCACGTACAAATGCCACCAAAATACATCTTGCTCATGCATAATAAATAAATTAAATCACAATAAAACCATAATTAAATCACACCACATGAGCATAAATTTAAATACCAATTAAATATAATAAATTGCCCCAAAATAATTTTTGAAGGTGGGTCACTCACCTGGAGAGCGCAAATCAACTAAGATCCTTCTCGGGATCAACTCCACTACTCGCGCGTGCACCTAAACAACCACAGTGCACAAACCAAAAATATTAATATTTTATTCGGGTAATTCCCAAATGGATACCCGGGGAGCGAACACCAAGCGACATCTAAAGGGTTACGAGTTATATACCGAATCGAAGCTCACGTGATGAGGATCACGGATTCGGTCTTACTTTCCGGTGATTGAACCCGACGGGGTCGGAATCTCGTCGGAAAGCTTTTCGAGTTTCGGCTCCGCAATTCTCCCAAACCGTCGCGAATTGGCGGAAACGGAAGCCGGATTCGAGTTCAGGAGGTCGAACACTGCGGACTGGAGCTGGCCGGAATTTCAGGTACTCGCCGGAACAGTACTTTCCGGCGAGCCACCACGGTCACCGGCAACCGTCGCCGGCGGCGGCGCGTGCGGTGGCCGTTGGTCGTGAAATTTTGCAGACTTGTAGATCTTGAGGAGAGCAACCCAACGGGACTGGCGGTGAGCAAAACGGAGGTCGGACGGCGGAGAAATCACCGTTTGAAGATTTCCGGCCCCTCGCCGGAAAACGCTCCGATCCCGGCGCGTCGGTGGTCCGATGGCCGTGATTTTTGGTGGGTCGGTCGGACTTGAGGAGAGGATCAAGGCTAGCTGGCGCGTGTACAGAAACTAGGCCGGAACAGGGTCGATTCGCGGTGGCCGGCGGTGGAGGGGAAAAAGTCGCCGCCGATCTTCGGAGGTCCGATCCGGGCGCGTCCGGCGGCCGTTCGCCGTGAAATTTGGAGGTTTTGCCGGAAATGAGGAGGGCAAGCTTGCTGGCCGGCGCGTGCACTGTAGATCGTCCGGAACAGTGGAAAATTCCGGTGGCCGGCGGTCCTCTCTCTCTCTTTCTCTCTCCTCTCTCTCTTTCTCTCTCTTCCCCGAGAGTTTTACCAAATAAAAACCCATGTGTGACACTGTTCATGCCACGTGGACCAATTAGAACCTGACACGTGGCATTTCACTGTTCACCTAGCCAAAAACATTAAAATAATACGGTATACGGTAAACTTCAAACGTCCATAACTTTTTAACCGGATGTCCGTTTTGAGCGTGCCGCTAGTCTGTGAACTCGTATCGACGAACACTTCACAACCATGCACGAGTCAAAGCTCAATTCCCCATAAACAAAAAGTCAACTCCGGCACCCCTTGGACAGTTTGGACCGCAACTTGTTTCGTCCATAACTTTCAAACCGTAGCTCCGTTTTCGACGTGCTACCAGTCTACGAACTCGTGGCATCGTGCACTTCGCCACGGTACCCTGGTCTACTCGAAATTCCCACCGAGTCAAAAGTCAACTTTTGACCCCTTGGTCAACGGTCAACCTCGGTCAATGTGCACGGATTCCAGTGCGATTTGGGACGGGGTGTTACAAAAAATACTAGAAATATATCATCAACAAAAACTTAAAACTAAATAACACTTGAAAAAATAGCATTAATTAACATCTATAGTTATTTTGCACCTTTTTCCAAATTAAAAAAAAAATATATATATATATATATATATATTTAATTTAAAAAAATTATTATTTTCCAAATTAGTTTGTATTCCCCCAGGGCACCCCAGAATAAATTTTTAAATTTTCACCTGATTTATAGATTTTGAAGAAGAACCTGCTTTAAGCTGCATGGACATATAATTTAAGAACTACAAATTAATTAAAAACTGACAAGAACCTTATAAATATTTATGTACAAAAGCAGATTTTAAAGCTAAAAAAAATAACTGAAGTATCAATTTTTATATATAATTTGCACTTTTTTCATATCTATATCTTTCACATTTATCGATTTTTACAATCTCACCTGATTATTTGCAGAAAGATTAGAAGAGTTGTCTGCTACAACCTGTATGTAATATACGGAAGAATTAATTAACTAATTTAAGAAGAAATGTATATATATTTATTATATATAAATACTCAAACAGAATTTTAAACTAAAAATACGAAGAAGTTACACTAAGACCTCTTGTATTTTGGACTTTTTCTTATAAAAAATTATCTACTTTAATTCACCCCGTTAGAAATTAAGTTCTTTACAATAAAACACTCAGCCTGACAATTAGTTTGGTAATCTCACCGGATCAGTTGCAGAAGGCGTAGAAGAATTTGCTACAATCTGTACAGATAGGTAGAGAAGAATTGAATTAATTCTTTGAACAAAAGAAAAAAATAATAATAAGAACATATGCTTCGAAAGATGAAAAATGCTCACTAGTTAGTTGCTTCACAATTGATAATGTGATTTAATGTATAAATTTTTAATTTTAAAGAATTAATAATATTATTTAAAAAATAAAGAATTCATAATATTAATTAATTATCACCACGTCAAGTGCGATACCACGTCAACTCCAAAGGCATTGCTTTTTTATTTTTATTTTTTTATTTACTTGAAAATGTATTGCTTATTATTATTATTATTTATTTTTATTTTGCAATTATTTTTTTCTCCAAATCTTTATTCATATTCTGAAAAAATGATTGCTTTTTTAATTCAACACTTATAATTGAAATCTTTTACAATAGTAGTACCGGCCAGCCTGTTAATCAATTTTCTAAATCTCACCTGAAGGTCCTGAACATCGTGAGGTATAGAAGTTGTAGAAGAATCGGCTACAGGCTATATATATATATAGACTTAAAAAAAAAAAAAAAAAAAAAAGAAGAAGTGAAAATCTATATTCATATTCTAAAAAAATAATTTGCTTTTTGATTAACCCTTTTAACTGAAATCTTTAGCAAAAATACTAGCTACCTGCCTGCCAATCAATTTTCTAAATCTTACCTTAAGGTCCTGAACATCTTGAGGCACAGAAGTTGTAGAAGAAACTGCTACAGGCTATGTATATATATATATATATATATATACACACAAAATGGGAAAAAAAATAGTAATAAGTATGCAAACAAATAAAAATGATAACAAACTTCATCTTTTAAAACGCAAAATATTCAAAAAAAAAAAAAAAATCTAAAAATTGGAGTTCTTAAAAATTTTGATTGTGTTGATGTGAGAATGATTGTGTACATGTAAAAAGTTGGAAAGATTTTAGAAATTGATTACCTGCATCATCCTCAAATGACGAAGAAGAAGGTTTGGATCGAGGAATTCATTGTGATGATGCTTAAATTTTTCATCAAGGTAGCAGGTAGTGCAAACATTGAAGGATTCTTCATTAGCATCAGTTTTACCATTATTATTCCCATGGAAGCATTTCACACAAACCAAATAGGAAGTACCCTCTATAAACTTTTTGCAAGAATTGCAAAAAGGCAAACGACTATGAACAATGTAAAAAAGTGTTACTACATCCATATCATCGAGCTTTCCACTTCCATCTTGGTTCAGCTTGGAGAAGAACTCCTCTGAGCACAATTCAGGGCGTCCCAAATTCTCCATGTAAACTGAGAACTCCTTAAACGCTACGAAACCTTTCTTCTGTGGATCCATTTCTTCGAAGAACTCTTTCAGGACCGGCTCTATGTTGTTTATGGGAGCCTTGCGGTATGCCAAAGCCAATTCTCTCAACTCCTTCATTCTCATTTTTTTCCTTTCTTTTTTGGAAGAAAATTAGTGGAAACCTAGCAGAATAAGCTTTTTACCTCCAATATATTTATAGAATTTTGATCCAATGGACTGCATCAGTTTGCTTCATGGTCTATAACACTGATGTGGCATAATAGTAAGAGGGACAAAAATGTCCATGAATACTACACTAAACAAAACGATACATTCATGCAACAGTATGTAATAATTGGATATCTTGTCTCCTGAGACTCCTGTCCCGGTGCATTTGTTTTCTTTACCAGTCAACTTAATTTATTCCGTGAAAAGTTTAAAGGAAATTGCAAGGCAACACATGTCAACTTTATTATTATTATATTAATTTTGTTTCTTTTATATTTTTTTGATAATTTTTTTTTTATAAATAAATTGACATTGTCAATGTGGGCCAAGGATGGAGAAAGAAAATAAAACGGACGAAAGATAATATAAGACATTAATTAATATATAAGTAATGTCAATATACTTTGAATAAATTTCATTTTAAGGTCTCTTAATTTTTTTTATTTGATATTTCTCTAAGTTCCAAAAAAGTTATACAAAACATTTAAATGTTAACAAAAACCCCAGTAATTTATCAAATTTTAACCCTAAATCCATTTCTTTTTCATTTTCTTTTAAATCTTTAATCATTAATCTATGCCAAATAATCCAAAAACTCATCAGTTATTGGACAAATGCAAAAAATAATTAGAATTCAGAGTCAAAGTGGATAAACCGTGAGAGTTTTGTTATATTTAACATTTTGTCATCAATATTGAAACTTTTGAGAACTTAAAGGTATCAAACAAAAATACATGTATTTATATATATATATATATATATCCGAAAATGGACCTTTTTTTTTTTTTTTTTGGGGGGGGGGGGGGGAATAACCCAAATGGACTTTGGCCATAGTAAAGAGAGTAAAGTGCATTCAACTCGATTTTCTTTTATTTGTTTTGGCAGCACAAGTGGGTTTTATCCGGAAAGAGTAGCTTGTGAATTTTAAAAATTAACGGAATTAAAGTGCCTAAGAAATTGGCTCCTAGTGAAAAATGATTTTATATTGGAGTCTATGTCGTTTTCTTCTTTCACTGATTCCAAGACATCACTTGGTCACCACGTCTCTAGTGTCCTTGTTGATTTTTCTTCCTCAGATTTGAGTAGAAATTTCCCTGCAGCTTCCCCTTGTATTGTTTATTCAAAATGAAAAAGAGTTTGTTTCACACATAGGCACAAAATGGTTGCTTTTCAATGCCAACATGTACTTTTTCCTTTCCGACCGACCTCTAAAGACTAAGAAGTCTACTTCACTAGACATTGTTTTTTAAAATAAAATTTTATTGGGTTTTTCTTCGTTGTTGCCCTTTTGAGTTTGCTTTCTGCTTTGTAAGAGCTCTCTAATGAGCTATCTTTTCCCCAACCTCTTCCACAAATCAAATCAAGCTTTTATACACACAAAACTGATGTCAAAGATATATAGTTGCTTACTGACCATAATTAAAAGTATTTGGGCCATGTACTTGGACATGGGGTCGATGTGAAAATGAATTTATGTGTTTTCCTTGATATTTCATTTTGCGTGAC
Organism: Ziziphus jujuba; assembly: GCF_031755915.1. Classification (NCBI taxonomy): domain Eukaryota; kingdom Viridiplantae; phylum Streptophyta; class Magnoliopsida; order Rosales; family Rhamnaceae; genus Ziziphus; species Ziziphus jujuba. The sequence goes on along the minus strand of NC_083381.1, from coordinate 19,739,968 downwards.
TTTCAGCTTCTAATGATAATAGAACTAATTTTAACGTAAGATATTTCTTTTTCTCATTGTGATACGACACATACCAAAATAAAATATATATGGCTAATTTTAGACCAAGACATGTCCTTTTCTTCTTTTGAGGAGAAAGAAATTAAGCACGCTATTTTTTCCACAAAAAAATAAACAAAAGATCTAAACCATACAAAACAATCACTAATTAATCTAAAAATAAAAATAAGGTCTACATATACATGATTACTTAAGCTAGTCGTAAGAGCAGCTGACAAGTGACAATTATCATGACTAAAAAAAAACTTTGTATCTTTGTAGCTGGTCCGTCACTATAGCTCAGTTACAGAAAGTGTACGGTAAAACTTTATTCGCAAAAAAATTTTAGTGCAATATACATCTGATTAAAAAAATAGGGACTTTTAGTGAGACAAATTTTACATTTTTTGTTTTGGTCAAAACAGATTTTACATTTACTAAGAGCTTTGTCACTATAGATTTATAAGCAGAACAGAGTAAACAGTTTGAGAAATGAGTGCTGTTATATCATAAAGAGTTAGCAATATATATCTACAACAACAGCTTGTTACAGATAATTACAAGGCAGTTAAATACTATAATCTACTAGAGAGAAGCAACTTGAAGTGTGTTATTGGCTTTATACAATGATAAGATTTTGTTTGTTACATGGACTATAGATTAGGACTTATTTAGTAACAGTAAGCTTTCTTCTTCTTTTCTTATTTCCATTTTTTAATACATCTATAAAGTCCAAAATAAAAAAATTAGAATATACAATATTGTTTGGATGTATGACCATCAACCTGGAAGTATGTAATTGCCAAGTCAATGCTCTATTTTTGTCCTGTTTTTACTCTTTTAACGTGGCTTGTGACTTGTTTGGATAACTAGAAACCAGTTTTGTTAAACTTGTGGATTCCAAAGGAACAAATCAACAAAATATGGGAACATTACATGATAGAAAGAGGAAAAGAAAATGCTCGAAGAGGACCAAAATGCAGGCTCTCACAGGATAGTACATTTTGTATACAAGGATACTAAAATATTACATTTGTGGAATCTAAAAGTTGAGCTAATGTTATATTATGGAATGGCTTCAACAAGCATGGTAATGAAGTAGATAGCTTTCGAGAAACTTGCTTCATATGTGGCCGGGACTGTGGAATTGGATGCAGACATGTGAATGCTAGCTTCGCAATGGAGACAATTTCTTCTGCTACCTGCTGCGTCGGAGGTGGGAGACGCTGGTCCATTATGTCTTTGAGAAAAATTTGATGGAAATTTTCTGGTAATGACGGTGTCAAGATGGTAGAAATGAGATTTCCAGGATGCTTTCCCGTGATCACTTCCAATGTTACAACTCCGAAGCTGTACACATCACTTTTTTGGTTTGCTTGCATTGTGTAAGCAAGCTCTGCAAATCAAGGAATTTTATATACTCTTCAGCAAAATGTTTTTCGTTTGACGAAACAACATTAGAAATTACTAAATAAAGCTAGGATGCTTACCAGGGGCGGCATATCCAAATGTTCCAGCAAAGGAAGACAAATCTGATGAACCAGGCTCTAAAATTCTAGCCATTCCGAAGTCTGAGATGTGGGCTTCATATTCTTCATCAAGCAAGACATTGTTGGTTGATATATCTCTATGAATCATAGCGTATGAGCATTCATGGTGCATGTAACTTAATGCATTGGCTAAACCTTTCACAACATTCACTCTCTTTCTCCATCCCAACTCCAATGCCTTCTCTTCATTTCTTAATATGTCTGCTAAGCTTCCCTTTTCCATGAATTCATACACCAAAAATGAGTATCTTGCATGCAAACAGAACCCGTGAAGCTTAATGATATTTCGATGGCGTACTCTTGTCAATGCTCTGATCTCGCTTGTAAAAGCTTCTCCACCATCCATTCCACATTTGTCGTGGAATTTCTTCACAGCAATAACTTGGCTAGTTGACAATTGTGCCTTGTAGACACTCCCATATCCTCCAATTCCAATGCAATATTTGGAGTTAAAGTTCTCTGTGGCTTTAACTATTTCTTCATGCACTTTTTTCCCATCATGGTTCCATGTTGCAAAGTAAGTTTGAGTTGGTTCTTCTTCTCTTGGCTCATCCTTGGCCATCTCTCTCTTTCGGAAGATTAAAAGTATGCCAACAATGACAAACAATAAAAACAGAATGCCCAAGATAGTGATTATAATTAAGACTACAGTTCCAGTGCTATCTTTCTTTCCCTTTATAGGGCACGGTTTCAGGCCAGTATTGTTGCCACATAAACCTTTATTGTTTCCCAATTCTGCCGTGGAAAAGGCTTTGATTTTTGGAAGTGGACCTTCCAAATGATTGTATGACATATCTACAAATATCAAGCTCAACATCTCTTCAAATGAGGATGGAATGGATCCCGAAAAATTGTTGTGAGAGAGTTCTAATGTTTCTAAATTGTGTAGATTACCAAGCTCTAAAGGCAATTTTCCTCCAAGCAAATTGTAACTTATATCAAGATTTTGAAGAGAGCCTAAGTTTCCAATCTGCAATGGAACAGACTTGCCAAATTTGTTGTTTCTCAAGTTCAAGTCTGTTAGCTTGGAACATTTTTCTAAATCTTTAGGAACTGGTCCACTCAGATTGTTTGCTGAAAGATCAAGATATCTAAGTTCAGATAACATTCCAATCTCTGCAGGAACTTTGCTTGAAAGACTATTGTTGTTCAATTTGAGTTTGAACAACAATTTCAGTTGCCCAAGTTCTTTTGGAATCATCCCTACAAGATGATTGAATGAGAGGTCAAGTACGCGCAATTCAGTAGCTTTCCCGAGTTCAAAAGCTAGCCTGCCAGAAATTTCATTTCTGGAGATATTCAGCAGAGAAAGATTACTGCATTTCCCCCATTTCGCAGAAACCTCACCAAAAAACTTGTTGCTACTCAAATCCATATAATACAAGTTTGGGTACATTCCAAACACTTCTGATATATTTCCTGTAAGCTGATTTACTTCTAGCTCCAGTCTGACCAAGCTAGTGCAATTTCTTAAGCTTTTTGGAACTGGACCTGTGAAGTTATTGTCATTTGCATAGAACTCTAGAAGTTTCCCACCAAGGCAAACATTTTCTGATAGGTATCCAGACATAGAATTTTCATCCAATTGGTAGTACTCCAAATTTGTAAGATTGTCCAGTTCTAATGGAATTGATCCATAGAAATTGTTCTTGAAAAAGCTTAGATATACAAGGGATCTAAGTTTTCCAACTTCTGGAGGAATAGGGCCAGAAAATGTATTATTTCCTAGCTCCAATTCCTCCAGCTTCGTCAAGTTTCCTAATGCAAAAGGGATAGAGCCAGAAAGTTGGTTTCCATATAGGGATAGACTGGTTAAGTTTTTGAGGTTCCCAATAGATGTAGGGTTTGAGCCTGTGAGATTGTTTTCGTTCAAATCTAGAATACCTAATGGTAAAATATGCCCTACTTCTTCAGGGATGAATCCAGAAAGTTTATTTTTGCCAAGGCTAAAAAAGATTAACTTGCTCAGGTTTCCAATGGATGCAGGAATTGAACCTAAGAGACTATTGTTGTACGCAGAAAACTCCTCGAGAGACACCAACATACCTATTTCTTGAGGTATAGACCCATTTAAATCATTGGAATTCAAATAAAGGTATTGTAAGCTTGTTAAAAGGCCAATTTGGGATGGAATATTTCCAGAGAGAAGATTTTTACCCAAGTTAAGATAGGTGAGTTTGGAAAGGTTACCCATGTGGGAAGGGATACTTCCATAAAGCAAGTTGTTATACAGAACAAGGGTGTCTAAGTTGGGAAAGTAAGAGAAGTTCAAGTTTTCAAGCGTACCTTGAAGATTACTATTTGGGAGGCTTATATGAGTGACATTTCCTGCTTCATTACAAGCGATGCCAATCCATTTGCAAGGACTGCCATTAATGTCTCTCCTTGAAGAGTTTGAATTATAAAGCTTCCATGAAGGAAGAAGAGAATGAGAAGTTGAATTCTGAAGGCTCTGCTTCCATTTGAGAAGGGCCTCTGCTTCTCTAGTACCATAATGAATTGCTGCAGTACTAGAGGAGCAACACGGAAGCAATAATAGAATGATTATAAGGATGGCCATCATAATTATGAAGATAGAAAATAGAAACGACAAACTTCTTTGGAGATTGTTAAGGCTTCATTGTCTTAAATACATATCCTATATTGTTGGAGAGTTAACTATAAATTTTGTCCCTTAATTTTGACTCCCAGGCTGCTAACTTTATGAAAAGTAAAAGTAGAAGGTTTTCTACTCGTTCTCGTTGAATCTTCAATACAAAAAAGATGATAATATTATTTGTTAAATTTAAAGAACGCCGCTTTTTCTTTTCTTTTCCTTTTTTAATTTATTTCCAAAATTAAATTATTACTTTCTTAAAAGTTTCCCACCTCGTTGATCACATGAAGCACTTTGAGATTCTTAAGAATTTGAACAATATATGTTTTATGTTTATTTTGCAAATTTTTGTATGGTTGTTAGAGTTACAGTACGTGATAATTGGTCAATATTGTACCATTGACACAGTGCAAATTTAATTAATCAACATTAAGCTTCTAGATAATTCTTTATGATAATTATATGCATGCATTTTATGTTGGGCCGTGAGGAAAGACCATAATGGTTCTTATATTATGTTACATTCTAATAATATTGTATATACATGGGCTAAGATCTAAAAGGCAGAGCAGCTTAATATTTTCGAGTCAAGTTTGGTTGAATGATTATATGTGACTGGCGATAACCCTATACATAAAATTTTCCTTTTTAGATGAACTATATATCAGGATATGTTTAGTAGGGTTCTTCATTTTTTTAATACATTCTTAAAGTCCATTATAAATACTCAAACTAATAATGATATATTTAGTAGTGGTTCTTCATTTTTTTCAATACATTCATAAAATCCATTATAAATACTCAAACTGATAAATTAAAATATACAAATTGTCTGGACTTATGACCATCAAACTGCTAGGCCATGTGAATGCTCTGTTTTTTCCTGTTTTGACTCTTTTAACATGGCTTTCATAACCAAAGCTTTTGGCGAAAGAAGACCAATATGAAGAATCAGGCTCTCAAATTCTTCTCCATTTTTTTAAACATTCATAAAATCCAATAAAATACTCAAATTAATAAATTAAAGTATACAATATTGTCTGGATGTATGACCATCAAACTGCTAGGGCAAGTGGATACTCTGTTTTTGTCCTGTTTTGACTCTTTTAACATGGCTTGCATAATCAAAGCTTCCAGCCGAAGAAGACCTATTTGGAGAACTAGGCTCTAAAATACTAGCCCTTCCAGACTCCAGAGTCAGAGACATGAGCTTCATACTGTTCACCAAGCAAGATATTGTTGGTTGATATATCTCTATGAATCATAGCATATAAGCATTCATGGTGCATGTAACCTTCTTCTACAACTTTAGCCTTGGACCATATTGTATATTTGATGGTAAATCAGCAAAAAAAGACAATGCAGATAAAAAGGTACATCCACAGGAAGTTTGTTTTTGGTAATTGAATAGTAGAAGCTACTAACTAACAGATTTTTTATTTTTCGTGTTTGTCTTTTGGTCCTCTGAATTATATTTTTTCGTTAAATTGAAGTTTCATATAATGAAAACAGCTGTATGACAAATGAAGTGGTAGGTAGAAAAACAAAATCACATTAGACATTGTTATAAATCAAACCGTTTAGGGTGTCGAAGTTGGGGGATCAAACAGCTGCTTCAATGTAATTGTATGAGGAGTTTCTGATAAAGATGGTAACGAAGTTGATAGCTTATCAGATACTTCCTTCATAGTTGGCCGAGATTGTGGACTTGGTTGCAGACAAGAGAATGCTAGCTTTGCAATGGAGACAACTTCCTCTGCTACTCGACGCTTTGGTGGTGCAAGTCGTTGATCCAATAAATCCTTAAGCAGAATTTGATGAGCAGCTGGTGACAGTGATGATGATGATGCAGAATGAGACAAGATGAGATCTCCTGGATGTTTTCCCATGATTAGTTCCAATGTTATAACTCCGAAGCTGTACACGTCACACTTTTCATTTACTTCCATCGTGTAAGCAAGCTCTAATCAGAGAAAAATGCATTTTGAATTAATATATGCATTTATATACACACACACACACACACACACATATATATATATATACACACATAAATGCATATATCTTCCAGTAATGAGATAATTATACTTGGTCTTCTCTTGTTGAACATAAAAAAAGCTATTTCTAAATGATTTTTCTAATGAAAGTAAGTAAAACATGAGCTTTCCTGATTACTAAAATGAACAAAAAGATTGTTAACAAAAGAGTAACTTTGATGGATTACTTACCAGGGGCTGAGTAGCCAAAAGTCCCTGCAAATGAAGTCCAATTTGATGAGTCTGGATCTAAATTTGTAGCAGAACCAAAGTCAGAAATGTGAGCTTCATACTCATCATCCAACAGGACATTCTTACTCGATATGTCTCTGTGAATTATAGCAGGACAACATTCATAGTGCATATAGAATATGGCATTTGCCAAACCTTTCACAATGGTCACTCGCTTTCTCCATCCCAACTCCAATGCTTTAACTTCATCTCTCAAGTTGTCTGCTAAACTTCCCTTTTCCATGAATTCATACACCAAAAATGAGTATCTTGCATGTGAACAATACCCATGAAGCTTGATGATATTTCGATGACGTGCATTTGGTAATATATTGATCTCAGTTGTAAAAGCTTCTTCACCGTCCAACATTCAATCGCTTTTGTGGAATTTCTTTATAGCAACAACTTCACCTGTTGGTAATTGTGCCTTGTAGACACACCCATATCCCCCAACTCCAATGCAATATTTGGAGTCAAAGTTCTGTGTGGCTTTAAGTATTTCTTCATGTACATTTTTCCCATCATAGTTCCATGTTGCAAAGTAAGTTTCAATTGGTGCTGCTCTTGGCTCATCCACGGCATCCTCTTTCATTCGGTAGATGAAAATTATTCCAACAATGATAAGCAATGAAATTATAAAGCATACAATAGAGAGGATGATCAAAACTAAAGTTGCATTGCTATCTTTTCTTCTCTTTGTTGGGCAAGGTTTAAGATCAATATTATTGCCACACAAACCTTTATTGTTTCCCAATACTGCCATGGTAAAAGCTTTGGTTTTTGGAAGTGGACCTTCCAACTGATTGTATGATATATCAACAAATATCAAACTCAACACATCATTGTAAGAGTATGGAATAGAGCCAGACAGACTGTTGTGAGAGAGTTGTAATGTCTCTAAACTCTGTAGATTTCCAAGCTTTGAAGGCAACTCTCCTCCAAGAAAATTGTGACTTACATCTAGATATTGAAGAAAGTGTAAGTTACCAATTTGGAATGGAATAGCCCCAACAAATTTGTTATCTCTCAGGTTCGACTCTGTTAACTTGGAGCACCTATCTAAATCTTTAGGAATTGGTCCAGTCAGATTATTTTTTGAAAGATCAAGATTTCTAAGTTCTGACAACATTCCAATCTCTGATGGAACTTTGTTTGAAAGACTATTGTTATTCAATCTGAGGTCGAATAACAATTTCATTTGGCCAAGTTCTTTTGGAATATTCCCTGCAAGATGATTGAAGGATAGGTCAAGTATACGCAACTCAGTAGCTTTCCCGAGTTCAAGAGGTAGCCTACCTGAAATTTCATTTTTAGAGATATTCAACAAAGAAAGATTACTGCATTTTCCCCACCTTTCAGAAAGCTCACCAAAAAACTTATTTCTACTCAAATCCATATAATACAAATTTGGGCATGTTCCAAAAATTTCTGATATATTTCCTGTAAGCTGATTTGCTTCATGATGAATTATGATCAAGCTAGTGCAATTTCTCAAGGTTTTTGGAACTGGACCTATGAAGTTATTATCATCTGCATAAAACTCTAAAAGTTTCCCACCATGACAAACATTATCTGGTATATATCCAGAAAATGAATTGGCTTGCAGTTGGTAATACTCCAAATTTGTAAGATTGTCCATTTCTAATGGAATGGATCCATTCATGCTGTTATTGAAAAAGCTTAACCATGTGAGGGATCTGAGTTTTCCAATTCCTGGAGGTATACGGCCAGATAGTTGATTAACTCCTACGTCCAGGACATTGAGATTAGTCAAGTTTCTGATCGTGGTGGGAACAAGTCCAGAAAGCTGGTTGTTAAATAGGTCCAACTCCTTTAACACTTTAATGGTCCCAATGGATGCAGGAATTGAGCCGGTGAGCTGGTTCCCATAAAAGTGTAATTTATTCAATGATAAAATATGTCCAACTTCTTCCAGTATTGATCTGGAAATTTTGTTACGATCAAGGTCTAGAATGGTTAAGATGGTTAGGTTTCCAATGGATGCAGGGATTGAACCTAAAAGACTATTGTTAGAAGCTCTGAACACCTTAAGAGACCTCAACATGCCTATTTCATATGGTATAGATCCACTTAAATCATTGGAACTCAAGTCAAAGTGTTGCAAACTTGTTAAAAGGCCTATTTGGGATGGAATCATCCCGGAGAGATTATTTATATCCAAGCAAAGATTGGTCAGTTTCGAATGGTTACAGATGTGGAAAGGGATACTTCCATAAATGGAGTTGTTAGATAAAACAAGGGTAAGTAAGTTTGGAAAAGATGTGAAGCTCAAGTTTTCAAGCGTACCTCGAAGATTACTATGTGGAAGGCTTATACGAACAACGTTTCCTACTCCATTACAAGTGATTCCAATCCATTTGGAGGGGCTGCCGATGTTGTCTCTCCTTGAAGAGTTAAGTACAGCTTCCATGAAGGAAGAAGAGAATGTGAAGTTGAATTGTGAAGGCTATGCTTCCATTTGAGAAGGGCCTCTGCTTCTCTACTACTATTTTGAGTTGCTGCAGTACAAGAAGAACATAAAGGAAGCAATAATAATAGAATGATTATAATGTTGGCCATCATGAAGATCAAAAGAAAATTAACCTTCTTTGAAGACTGTCAAGGGTGCATTGGCTTAAATATATATCCTATATTGAGTGTAGGAAAAAGAAAATAAAAAATTAGTAAATCATAAAGTTTGTCACTTAATTTTGTCCCCTACCATAAAGGGACTGCCCATGCTGCTGCAAACTTTATGAAAAGCAAAAGCTTTTCTTCTCATTTCTTATTGGATGTTCAATAATGCATGACTGTTATCAAATTTTCAGCCTTGTTTATGACATGGAGCCCTTGGAGATTTTTAATAATTTGAAAAGCTAGGTATCCCAAGCATAATGTTAATAATAAACATCGACTCTCCTCATTGGCCAGAGTAAAATGCATAGAGAAATTATCTAGAAGCTTGAAGTTGGTTAATTAAGATATTGTACAATATTATACTATTAGCTAACACTAACAAGCATTTTAAAGTAAGTAAACTATATACTAAACCATGCCAATACGAAATGTAAATGTAAGACATAAATGTAATTAAGTAGCACATTGGTTACAAAAATACTTTCTAATATTCAATATATGTGGGCTCAGATTAAAGACAAAAGTTCTGCAATCATTTTTTGAGTAAAGTTCGGTGGAATCATTATCTATGGCATGCAGAGGACCCACTTAAGTGATGTTTAATGCAATTAGTGGTTGTGATGGATGGGGGACGTATGAAATAAGATTAATTATCCAGTATTTCAAATCTGAATTGCTTGTTGTATATGTTTTGACTTTTTGATCTCTTATTGGTCTTTGTTAATTTTGACCAGATCATGCTTTTGCTGTTAACATTAGAAGTGAATTTTGTCTTCAGATTTAGCATACATCGCTTATGAAAACAGAGAGAAATCGGAGTGCAAATATTCCCTAGCTTATGAAAACAGAGAATACAATTGAATAGTTATCAAACTTTAAATTTCAATTTGTAAAATTCCAATCTTATCACAGAGTCAAAAACATCTTTATAAAAGGCCTCAAATATATTCAATAACATCATTACGTTCAGCAAACTATATTCTCTGTATTCAATCTTTCAATTGGAAACACTTTATATTTTATTTTTCAAGTAGAACCTCTATTTTTTCAAAAAGAAAATTGCATAAAATTCAGTGAGGATTTTATGCAATCATTAACTTGATGACAAGCCCTCTGCTTTTAGTTTATAAAAAATTGCATTTCTGTTGGATTTAGTTAACATGGGATGAATTGAAAAAATAAATTATTATTTGGCCTCACTTTGTCCTGGTAAGATATATTTTCAATTTCCTTAATTAATTTGGTGACTGTAACTTTGAGCCTAAAAAGAATCACAGATGATACTGAAAGTGGTATGTATCTGCTGATTAAAATGGAAAATGATTATCATTCAAACTAATTAACTGGTCAAGTAAGAGGAAGAAGTCATTGTTAATTATAATTAATGCCTTTTTTATTCTGCTAAATAAATTCAAACAATATGCGGAAAAGCCTGTATTTCCTTCTTTCTTTTTTTTTTTTTTTTTTTTTTTTTTTTGTTTTAAGGCCCAAACAAGTAAGTTCAATACCTCAATGCTGCTGCTGCTGCCATTTCTGTTCTTTGATCCATGAGCTGGCTATCTAATTAAGCCAACCAACCAAAAAAAAAAAAAAAGGAAAAACGTTGACCATATGACTAATCAAGTTGTAGGTGGATAAACAATATCACATTCACAATTAACAATCATAAGAACATGAAACATAATTAAAAATTCATAAGAAAAAGGGTCTGGAATGTAACATATTGGGTAAAAGCAAAATGAAAAAGGAAGAAAGTTAAACGCAATGACATAGTGAAAGAAAATTCATACAAAGCACACAATGTGAAACAAGGCATGCAGGATTGCAACCGTTCGGGGTATCAAAGTTGGGGGATCAAAGAGCTGCTTCAATGTAATCATATGAAGAGGTTCGGATAAAAATGGTAATGAAGTTGATAGCTTATCAGATACTTTCTTTATAGTTGGCCGAGATTGTGTGGACTTGGTTGCAGACATGTGAATGCTAGGTTCACAATTGAGACACCATTCTCTGCTACATGATTCTTTGGTGGTGAGAGGTTTTGATCAAATAAATACTTGAACAGGAACAGCTGGTGTTGTTGTTGATGATGACGATGCAGAAAGAGACAAGATGAGATCTCCTGGAAGCTTTCACATGATCAGTTCCAGTATTACAACTCTGAAGCTTTAACATGATCATTTACTTCCATTGTGTAAGCAAGCCCTAATCAAACAAAATGCCATTTAAGTTAATATACTATTAGCTTAAGTAATGAGATAAGTTTTGATAATTGCAAACTAGTCTAGTTTTTCTCTGTTAACAGTATAAATTAACTATATATTCTCTGTTCAAATTAAAAAGCATTTCTATTGTTCAAATGATTTTTTTTTTTTTTTTTTTTTAACAAGGAAATAAACAAAACAAGAGCTTGATGGAAGACTTGCCTGCAGCTGAGTATCAAAAGGATCCTGCAAATGGAGTCCAATTAGACGACTCTGGATCTAAAGTTGTAGCAGAACCAAATCAGAATTGTAAGCTTCATATCCATAATCCAACAGAACATTCTTAATTGACATGTGTCTATAAACTATGGCAGGACAACATACATGGCGCAAATAGGAAATGACATTAATTGGCTAAACCTTTCACAACATTCACTCAGCTTTCTCCATCCCAACACCAGTTCCTTCACTTCATTACTTAAGGTGAAGTGGAAATTCAAAATTCTGATGTGGAAAGTTATACTACCATAAAGCGAGTTGTTAAATAGAAACAAGGGAAAGTAAGTTAGGAAAATAAAAGAAGCTCAGGTTTTGGGGAGTACCTCTAAGATTACCATCCCAAGGCTTATATCGATAATGCTTCCTACTTCATTACAGGTGATGCCAATCCATTTGCAGGGGCTGCTCTTATTGTGTCTCCTTGAAGAATTTGAATTATATATATATATATATATATATAGCTTCCTTGAAGGAAGAAGAGAATGAAAAGTTGAATTGTGAAGGCCATGCTTCCATTTGAGACGGGCCTCTGCTTCTCTAGTACTATATATTTTACGAATTTAAGAACAATATCCAAGAACCTAAATCCACAAACTAACAAAGAAATTATCGAGGTTCGGTCGAAATTGACCTAAGTCCTTGTGCTCCGGTGTGAAGCTTCTGCACTATATAAAGAGTATGTATTTACAAGCTTAATTCAAATCAACAGTGGTGGTCTCACACAAGAAAACCAAAAACCAATCCCCAAGCCCCAATTACACCCTCACTCATGTGTTTCACAAAGAAACCACTCTATCTCACATAGAGACACAAGGTGTAGAAGACCCATATGAAAAACTTTGAAATTTCTCTCTCTAAAAGTTGATCTGAAACTTTCTCACTCTAAAATCATGGAGAAGACAATCAGCTCTCTGTTTTTTTCTTTTCTATGCTTGAAGAAGACCATTCCTATTTAATCTGGTGTAGTCCTCTTTCCTCTTAAAACGCACCGTTTTCTTTGGATGCAGCAAAGCTTTTTTTAATATACCAACTTTGATAAAAGACACCACTTCAACCAGGTTCGTTAAAATGACTTGTCACCTAAAACGGCAACGTTCTAGCTCTTCAAACTGAAGCTTCAGTGCTTTTTCTCATCTTCCATAACTTGTAGCTGTAGGAAACACATAACAGATCATGGTCATTAAGGATTAATTTCTCACAATATATATTGAATTGCAGCATCAGAGGAACAACAAAGGAAGAAATAATAGAATGATTATAATGATTGACATCATGATTATGAATATCAGAAAAAGAAAAAAAAAATTCATTTTGATATTGTTGAAGGGTGCATTGGCTTACATATCCTTTCTTGGAGGAAAAAGATAGAAATTAAAACAATAAATTATAAATTTTCCACCTTAGTTTTTGACCAGGCTTAATGGTTTAAAATATAAGTAAAATCATTGCCCAAGCCACAAATTTTAGGGGGGGAAAAAAAAAAGAAAAAAAGGCAGTGTTAAATGTTTCTACTCGTTCTCACTGATTCAATGCAAGAAATATAATAATATTATTTGCTATACAAATGGGATTATATATATATTTTATTTTTCCAAAATTAATTTTATTTTTTTGGCAAATGTTTCAACCTTGTTATATCAGATGGAGCACTTCGAGATCGTTAAGATTTATTTATTTATTTATTTCTTCCGTTGGTAAGATCATTAAAATTTTGAAAAGATAGGTATTTATCCCATTCATAATTAAGGATCAACATAAAATATATATTCTTTGTCGATATAAATATATGGAAGCTTGGAGTTGGTTTATTGACCAATCCCACATTGCAGCTATAAAAAGTCATGAGGTACTACTGTTATACCTTGTGGAGAGTACTATAATCATGAATTACCATGTACTATTGTAAACTCAATAACCAATAAATATACAATGTAGGCATACAACGTTCTCGCCACTTGTTATGTCCTATATCGATCACATGCCATACATTGATGTCATATGTGTACATGTGTGCTTAGGACTTAAAAATTAAATCGGCTATTATTTTGTTTTTGATTGATACTTCTTCAAAGATAGAAATTACAAACAATAAAAAAAAAAAAAAGAAGAAGTAAGGTTTCTACTTAATTAATTGCTGGTAATGGTTGGGAGAGATTTATTGCATATCTTTTCCTTTTGTTTTGTTTTTTTGTTTTTTTGTTTTTTTTTTGTTTTTTTTTTTTTTTTGGGTGACTATTGTAAATTTAAATTACTTGTTATGTGTTTCGAGTTTTTGAGCACATTGTCATTAGTATGATTTTGGACCAGTGAATTACAATTTCTAAGAAACTGCCTTAAGCTTTTGGCACCGCGGTCTCGTGTGTCAAAAGCTTTTCAATTGTAATTATGTGCATACTTCTTGGAAGACTTACTTTCTAAATGCACATGCATGGAGACAATAATAATAATAATAATATTGTAGTAATAGTAATACATGGACTTCCGTTCGATAGCAACTTAATGATGTTGTACACCACGATAATCGCCTGTATGCATTGTAGCATTATAAACACTATCCATTAGTGTCATTCAATGGCTCAGTTGAAGTGTGGCACTTTCATGATCCAAATTTTCCAAAGCAAGTCGCAACACTTAAACATCCTGATCCATTACCATTAGCAGGAGACTTCGTCTCTCAAGCCTATTACTATCATATCTATAGTTTCATATATTGCAGATTAAAAAAGTATATATAATTAAAAAATTTGTGTATATATATATACAGTCCGTCTATGGTGCGGACGGTACTCATGCGGACCACAGTATTAGTGACAGTTTTTTATAGTATTGGTGACGATTTTCTAAAAAACCATCGTTAATACTATGAAAAACAGTCACTAATACTACGGTCGTCATGCGGACCGTCCTCACCATAGAATTTCTATATATATATATATATATATATGGAAAAAGTGTTGTATCTTGCAGAACGCACTGTTAGTATAATACAAAAAATTACAAATCGAAACAAGGGGAGAAGGATAATTCAACAATTTCGGTAATATTATTATATAAATTTTTCAATTTTCTTGTTAAGTATTAATTTTTTTTTTTTGGTTCAACATTTTAATTAATAACTGGAAGCAACAGAAATCTTTATCTTAATTTCTTAATTGAATTGAGAATATATTGTTCCTTTATGTTTTGAACTAACAAATGTTCATTGTGAGAAAATTATTAATTAGTTTTAAGATTGAAATAAAAATTGTTGCATGCACTGGTTAAAAACTAATGCCGAAGAGAAAGTATTTTGATGAAGATAAGAACTTAATTTATAATTAAAAAAAAAAACAAATAAAAGAGGAAAGAAAAATCGGTTAAATTTTTCAAAAAGGAAAAAAATATAAAAAAAAGGTTTTTCAGTAATTTTACATTCCTATGCAGTGTGAGTAGAAATTCTGTGCAAAAAGATGCACTCTTTTAAATCTGTTTGGTCATTTTTATTTTTAACCGATGGGCCGCATAGGCCCAGTATTGATTTACATATTTTCATTAGGAAGTATAAAAAGGAGAGGGGAACCAAAAAAAAAAAAAAGTAAAATTAAAATAAATAAAGAAATCCTTGCACTAATTTTCTTATTTTCACTTGTTTTACTGAAATAGCTCCGATCGACTTATTTATATTTGACACAATATATTGCAATAAATGGCCGACATACATCTAGAAATGGAAGTTTCACATAATACAAATTAAGTGAAGTTATTCTAATTACAATTTAAACTATGAAAAATGGGTTAAAAAATTAATTCCTATGATACAAATATGTGGTTATATAAGACAAATAGGACATTTTTATAGAAATTTTTGTGAATGATCTGCTGTAAAGCAATTTGTTATTTCTATGCATATATGTCCACAAGCATAACAATAGATAATGTAAACTTCCTTATAATTACTTTTAAATTAATACTTTTTTTTTTTTTTTTTTTGGGGGTAGGGAGGAAACTTGTAAATTAATACTCGAAACAGAGATATCTGTTTTGATTTATTTATCCACCATCTTATATAGTACTCTGGAGAGAATTCTGATAGCCATTTTCAGTTTGAGCAAAGGTGAGCTTCCTTACAAAAAATAAATAAATAAATAAATAAAATAAAATTAAGAAGCAGATTGTTTACCTTTCTTTCACCATAAAATTAATAGTTTATATTTATCTAGTTTTGTAGTTCTACTTCAAAATGGAATCAACTGTTTAAACAAGAATTCCATCAGCTCCTCTCTGAACTGTGTCTTTTAAGTCTGGGGCTGGAAGGAGACAACTAATATACTGTAATTCATGTGTTGATATATATTTTGACTTAAAAATATTTTGTCATTTTTATTTTTTTGGGAAATTATTACACTTATTTTAGATGAATTTGCTATATATTTGTAGCTCTGTGAAGTTAATCTTATTCAACATCAACATTCAGGTGGTCTATTAGTTTCTGAACTGTCATTCTTTTTGGTTATTATAAAGTCAAATTGTTTAATTGGTTGAGTATTTCGATTCCAACTATTATTTGAGAGATATTTAATAGCTGTTTATGGTCTTAAGCTCTTTTTAAAAGACCTTGGTTCTCAGGAAAACCAAGAAATCCAAAATCATTAATGTAGCATTATAGAAAGGCCAGGTGGAGATTTTGCTGCAATGCATTTTATTATTTTAGGATTATATATAATTGCAAGGCCTGGTGAAAATTTTATCTATTTTTGCGGGGCCTGGGATTATAATTGATGTTTAAGAGTGTGTTCTTATATGGAAATGGTCCTAGTAAACATAACATGAATGGAATTTTCTTTTTAGTTCCATCACAAATGCCAGACCATGTTTTTTCTCCATTAGAGACACTACAAGCTAGATGCAACAAAACGCATTCTTCATATTAAGTACATGCAATAACCAAGTCCTGGTATATCCAAGCTCTGGCTATCTTATTACACAAGAAAAGAAAAACAATCCGAGACAAACGAAGAATGATAGAGCAAAAGAAAATGCACACACAAACACAGAGATGACATCAAACAACGAGAAATTGAAGCAGTTTAGGATGTCCATGTTGGAGAATCAAACAGCTGCTTTATTGTAATCATATGAAAAGGCTCTGACAATGATGGTAAAGGAGTTGACAGCTTCTGAGATACTTGCTTCATAGTTGGCCGAGATTGTGGGCTTTGTTGTAGGCATGGAAATGCTGTTTCTGCAATGGAGACCACTGGATCCGCTATTTGCCTTCTTGGAGATGAAAGATGTTGATCGTGTACATCTTTAAGTAGGACATCAAATGCCGGTAATGGTGATGGTCTAGAAATCTATCTCTGAAGCTATTTGGAAAAACAGAGTACATAAAAAATGCGTACGATGAATATGATTTGGTCTTGAATCCTTTTGCTAGGTAAGTTTCTTATGATTCTGCTAGGAACTTCTCAGTTCTTGTTTTGCCAAAATTAAAAGTACCATTTCTATTGCTCAAATGATTTTTTTTTTTTTTTTCTTCCTGGATAAATGAGCAGAACAGAGCTTTCTTGGTAACTAAACAGAACCAATAGATATGTTATGGATTTAACATAAAGGAGTCACTTTGAGGGAACACTTACTTGGGACTGAATAGCCAAAGGTTCCTGCGAATGGAGTCCAATTTGATGACTTTGTGTCCAAAGTTGTAGCAGAACCAAAGTCAGAGATGTGAGCTTCATACTCACCATCCAACAAAGCATTCTTACTTGATATGTCTCTTGTATGTTAAGAAGATCCAAAAAGCTTGATGATATTTTGATGGCGCATTTCTGTGAAAATACTTGTCTCACGTTTGAAAGCTTCTTGATGCACTGTTCCATCATTTTCATGGAATTTTTTCACGGCAACAACTTCCCAGTTGATAGTGGTGTTTTATAAAGTGTCACACCCCAAGTCTATATACTCAAAATGGGACAAAAGTCATACTTAAAACATTAATACAACTTATAATGCGGAGCATAAAAAGTCTCCAAACATCATTAATAGATAATATCTAAAAATATCTCCAAAGAAAACGAATAAAAATAAACTCCAATACCCAAAAAGTCTTCCAAGCTAACAATAATAAAAATAAAAATAACTAAACACCATTATCATATGCCAAATCTAGCTATCTTGAAACTACGGTGAATCTAAAACCATAACAATAATTAATGAGTATAAAACTTAGCAAGCTACTGGATTTTTCATAAATGCAAAATAAGAAAATACTTAAAATCATAAGAAATAAATATCCAAAAATAATCTTTAACAACATAAACATAGTTTTCAAATAAACTCTAAGTGTTAAGTACTTAGTAGGACTTTCGATAGCATAATATTACCTGTCGGTAATCCGAAATCTAAATCAACTCATGTGTGAGCCGTGTAACAAGTGGGGAAACATAAATTTTAAAAACAAACACTCACACTCGAAGATATGAGCCATACCCCTACCGTGATCATCAGTAGGTCCCCCTATATGAAACAATACGTCTAAACCTGAATAAAAAGAACCATAAATCACTACGAAATACCTTTACATGATTCATCTCAATACCTGAAAAATATATCATAACATATCCATAAATGCCTACTAAATACCAACAACCAGAGCAAAAACACATATATCAATAATCCAATAATTTCTTTGTACAATACATATATATTTCATAAAACATAAGCTTGTAGAAAAATATAATAAATCAATAACATAAGTATATATTTGCTATGGTTTTAGTTTTAAAAAGTCCAGTAACTTACCTTGATCAGCAAAGTCCAGAAAAGATAAACAACCTATGAATGAACCAACATTCTCTCATAAGTATAAAACAGGACTATCATATACCACAAATATAATACGCATAAATCTCATAATCAAGCTCTTAAATTCAAACTAAATGAATAAGAGTTAATACCATAACATCATCATAGCCTAAGCCCCAAAACTTAAAATCATAAGCTTAAAACAAGTTCAAATCACCAATAGCCGAATAAAAAACCTATTAATCCATAAACAGTCTCTCAACAAGAAATTAATTCCTTAATCAAACGATATCACCTAAGTCTGAAAAGTTATGAGGATACTTTACACATGTATTAGTAACTGTGATTAAAACAATTTCATAAAATAATAATTAAAACCATTCAAAACTCATTGAAAAGTTAACAAAGAAAATACTAAAAGTGTTAGATTTTCAGAAACCTTCATTCAATGTTCAATTTATTTCTCTTTCAGGAAGTCTCGTATTTATTTGAAAATTTACAGATTAAACCTAGACACAATTATATACTTCTATAAAATTTTAAAAGCCAAAAAAAGTCGAAAAGATGGTCAAATTAAATTTAGTAACTAATTGACAGAAACTGTAAATCAGCACTTCATAGGGAAACCCATCTATACAAAAATTCATTAAAAATAAATACCTTTCCAAAAGCAGTAATATTTTACAGAGTTTAACTATATAGTAATAATTCTATATAAAAATTATTAGGTCAAATAGAGATTGAAAACTATTTTAAATCGAATTTCATTCTTTACTAAATGGACCAGAAAATAAATTCAGACAGATGGATGTAGGTAACTCAGAAAATCACCACGGCCAAAATATAACAAATTTGAAGCTAAACTTTTTTATAGTAATATTATACATATATAGGATAAAGTATACAAATTTTCACATAAAAATAATTTCTTTTGGATCTATTTTAAAATTTTTACTTATAAAGCATACTGAAATTGTACAGAAAAACCAAACAGAATGCATAAATTCAAAATTTTGTAATAAATTGAAAACAGACCCAAATCGCCCCAAATAAATTTCTACTAATTCATAAACATGTATATTGTCATCCATAAATATTTTAAATAAATTCGAACAGTCACTTTGTATAGATCCCAAATAAATTTCAGATTAGGGTTTCAATAACAACTCTTCAATTCAACCTTAATCAATACTTCTATAATCCCAAAACATCTCAAATAATATCATGTAACATAAAAAAAATATCAGAAAACCAACCTTGATCACTTGAAAGATTTAGGATCTTCCTTCCTATGCTCCAAAATTTGTTCAGAAATTCCAAAATCTCCAAAAATGTTGGATCCCTAGCAATCTTAAATGATTACCAAAATCCCAAATTAAGAACGGAAGCCTTTAATATTAACCCGAATAGATTTTAGGGCTAGAAGAAGAAGAAAAAAAATTACCTGATACCCCAACGGTACAAAGTTGAAAACAACGTAAAAGTAAAACATTTTTTTTCTTCCTTTTAATAAAACCAAAAATAGAGTAAAAACCCTTTTTTTTTTTGTTTTTTCAATTTCCTAATAAAATTGAAATATACTTATAACCAAACATATTAGAATAAAAACTCTATTTTTTTTTCCTCTTAAAATAAATAGTTGTAAAACCTTTTTTTTTAATATATATATATATATATATTACCCGTATATTACATAAACACTTCCATTCCCTCCAACACCAATGCAATATTTAGAATCAAAGTTCTCCATTGCTTGAACTATTTCTTCGTGGACCATTTTCCCATTGTGGTTCTACGCTGCGAAGAAGAACAAAGGTTCAATTTGTGTTTCTTTTATTTCATTCATGTTCCACACTCCTTTTTGGTGAATAAAAAGTATCCCAACAATGACAAAGAATAAAAATAGAGTGCTAGAGATGGACTCTATGATTAGAATTACAGCTTGATTTCTATTTTTCTCTTTAGGAATGTGGCAAGACTTCAAGCTTGTGTTGTTGCCGCACAAACCTTCATTATCTTGTAGAACTTCAACTGGGGCCTCAATGAAGGCTTTGACGTGGGGAAGATGACCTTCTAATTGATTATGGGATACATCAACGGATGTCAAACTTATCAGCTTTTGAAATGAAGTTGGTATTGACCCAATGAAATTGTTACGGGATAGGTTGAGTGTTTCTAACAAGAAACAATTTTGCAAGTTCTGGAGGCAACTCTCCTATAAGAATATTCTGACTAGATCAACATTTCGAAGAGACTGAAAATTCCAATCTGAAAAGGAACAACCCCATTGAATCTATTGTTTCTCAAGTTCAACCATTGTAGGTTTGTACACAGCTTCAAATGTTTGGGAAATAGTCCACTCAATTTGTTGTCTGCAAGGTCAACCTGTTGAAGGTCAAAAAACATCCCGGTTTGTGTAGGAACATTTCCAGAAAGTGTAATATTATTGAGTTTAAGAACGTAAAGCAATCTCAATTGGCCCAATTCCTCTAGAATTTTTCCTACAAGAAGATTGGAGGACAGATAAAGTTTCTGCAGCTTTCCCAAGTTCAAGAGGTAGCATGCCAAAAACTTTATTGCTAGAGATGTTCAGCAAAGTTAGTTTTTGACAGTGTCCCCAATTTCTAGTAAGTTTCCAAAAAACTTATTGTTGTCTAAGTCCATATAGACCAGGTTTGGGTATATTCCAAAGTCTTCTGACATACTTCTTGTAAATTTATTCACTCCAAGTGAAACCGGACTAAGGAGCTGTAATTTCTCATGCTTTTTGGAATGGAATCTGTAAAATGATTGTATCCTACCGCAACCCTTTTAAGTCTTCCACCCAGGCAAATATTTTCTGGAAGAGAGCCATACAAGAAGTTATTGCTTAAAAAAATGTATTCCAGATTTGCAAGGTTATTCATTTCAGGAGGAAGGGATCCTGTAATGTTGTTAGCGAACAAACTGAAGATGGCGAGGGATGTAAGGTTTCCAATGGATGCAAGAATTGAGCCACTAATATGGTTCCCAGACAAGTAAATCTCTTCAAGAGATTTAAGCTATCCGATGGACACAGGTATGGAGCCAATTAGATGGTTATTCCACACATAAAGGATAGCAAGTGATTTAACCTGTCCAATCTCATTGGAGATGGACCCATCTATTTTGTTTCCACCAAGTTCCAAATCAGTTAACTTACTCGAGTTTCCAATGGACACAGGAATTGGGCCAGTGAGCTGGTTATCATTCAAATAAAGGATAGTAAGTGATTTAAGCCGTCCAATCTCATTGGGGATGGACCCAACTATTTTATTTACACTAAGTTGCAAATCAGTTAACTTGCTCAAGTTTCCAATGGACACAGGAATTGAACCAGTGAGTCGGTTACCATTAAAATAAAGGGTAGTGAGTGATTTAAGCTGCCCAATCTCAATGGGGATGGACCCAACTATTTTGTTTGTACTAAGTTCCAAATCAGTTAACTTGCTCAAGTTTCCAATGGACATAGGAGTTGAACCTAAGAGATTGTTACTATGAGCATGAAATAACTCAACAGACACCAACATGCCTATTTGAGGTGGTATAAAGCCATGCAAATAATTCCTTTCCAACCGAAGGGAACGTAAATTTGTTAAAAGGCATATCTTAGATGGAATGTCTCCGGAGAGATGATTGGAATCGAGGGCAAGGTAGGTGAGTGTAGAAAGGTTGCCAATGTGAGATGGGATACTTCCATAGAGGGAGTTGTTATAGAAGTCAAGAGTGAGTAAGCGTACCTTTCAGATTACTACTTTCAAAAGTAATGTTGATGACACTTCCAAAGTCGTTACAAATAATCCCAACCCAGGTACAGGGGTACCTGGGTTGAATTAGTAGAATTGAGATTCCAAGAGTGGAGAAGAGAATGAGTAGTTGGATTCATATCAAGGCTGTCCTTCCATTTCATAAGGGCCTCTGCCTCTCCACTTTTTGCAAAACAAGTACTATAAGAACAAAGAAATAGTAGAATGATGATAAACAACAAAAACTGATCAAGTAACCGTACAACGAGGCTGGGAATCCAGGGTGCCATGGACTTGATAATTTTTGAACTTTGCTTTTAAATGCCTTGGGTTTCTTTCGAATATATATAGTGAGAGCATTTTATTTATTTATCTATTTTGAAAAAAAAAAAAGGGAAATAATTATTCTTTTTTTTTTTGAGGAAGAAATAATTGAAAATAAATAATTGTTTTTATTCCTTTGCTTAATTGAAAGGTTAGCTGCATTTGCTCAGAATAACCCCTAGTTAAATAACGGATTAATTAGTCAAATTTTTGTTTCCATACAAACATTTTTTAATAGTCTTTTTGAAAATCTATTATATCTAATAATTTATTTCATTTTTTTTGGTACGGTTTATTTAAAAAAATATCTATTTATATTGTAAATTTATTTCTAGCTATTGTTATTATTATTTTAATTTTTTCATTATATTTTATACTTCCTTTTTAAAAGTTTGTTATTTTTTCTCATTTTACTTATTTTATAATTTTTTTGGGGTTCTTTCATCATCATCATCATCATTTACTTTATTGTTTTAATTGGATACTTGCGGAAGACACATTTTATCTGTACTTAGTTAAAGATTCTGTTTTACTTTTTCTTTGGATCAGTGATTTTTAACTTGTAATGGATCTCTATCTCCGCAGTTTCCCATATCAAAGTCCTCAAAATTGTTTCTTATAAAGAAAACTAGCCAATCTTGATTAAGAAACGAAGTTGGTGGTTTGATCTTGAGCAATAAATCATATTAGTAAATAACTTGAATTTACTTGCTATATTAATATATTGAAAATTATATTATGAATTTAAATATATTGAATATTTATAATGTATGAATAATATTTTTTATATTTTAAATTTATAAATATTTTTAAAATAAATTTATTTTATAATAAATTAATAAAACAAATGAAATTTATTAATTATCAATATTAAAAATTTTATTTTAAAACACAAATGTTTAAGTTTCAAAGTTTTTTATATTGTAATAAATCAAACCAGGCTAAGCTCGAGCTTTTTATGAACAAGTTGAGCTAATTTTTTTTCCATTTTTTTTTTCATTTCCTTTATTGATGTAATTGAATATTTGTGGAGTCACATTTCATATGTACCCAGTTTTAATGATGCTAGCTATTCTGCAATTCTTTTGATGCTCTAATTTTTATTCCGCTTGAATCAATTAACGCTTTATGGCCCTTTTACATATTGTTATATGCTCTAATTGCACACATTTTACATGTAAATGTAATAATTAACTAAAGTAAAAGTGCCAAAAAAAAGTATAAATAAAATAATGGTTTGTATAAGTTTATGAGTCTCTGAATCATGTCATTTTATTATTATTATTATTGTTATTATCATTATTATTGTTATTATTATTATTTTTGCCAATGGGTTGAGGATTCCATTTCATTTTTCCTTTCGGTTAGTGATTTTCAGCTTGTAATGGATCTTTCTCTGTGCACTTCCCCATATCGAAGTCGTCTCAATAGTTGCTTTTTTAAGCCAGGATTTGAGTTTTTATTGTGTTTGATAAACATGTAACATACTGCAATGACATTAGAAATTGATAAATTTGTTACACACTGGCATGACTGAATTGATAAACGTGTTACACGCTGGGAAAGTCCTTTTGAATGCTAATATATCATTGTGTCTTTGATTAAGAGAGCCTTTAATTCACACTAGAAATGAGGAAGCCTATTTGGCATGTGTTGCAGTATATGAATTTAGTTTGACCGAAACTTTTTAGACTTATGGAGGACTTTGTGTAACTTCTTACATTTTGGCAAATGAGATATTCGTTTTTTCTACTTTTAGACACAAGTACTTGTCTTGACTTAAAGAAAATGAATTGATGGGTTTAGTTTGATTTTTCATTTTGAAAGTGACTTTCAACCTTTCTAATATGAATCTCTAATTCTCTAGTCTTTCTGTCACAAATATGAATAGGAATATAAAGTATGCACCAGAGAGGAAAGTATGTAATAAAATAAAAGAATTTCTATTTAACAATGGTTTTAGATAAATCTAGCAACATTGTTAAACCATAGTTTTGTTAAAATAGGTTATTTAATGGGCTTTTTTGATGGTTCTAAATTGTGGTTGTGGATAAAATTGACTACTACTTCTATAGGCCAAGTTAATGCTCTGTTTATTTGGTGAAATTTTCTCTTTTAGGGAGCTTGTGATCTGTTTCCAGTTTGGCAAGTTATTACACATAATATGCATAATGTATCCAAGATGGATAATGATTTCAATTATTTCAATGATATGGAGAATGATTTCAATCGGAGATGGCCTATCGATCAAGGGCAATATCTTATTTTTATGCTCACAAGACAGAGACAATTATTATCATTTCTTTTTAAAAAAAAAAAAGCTCATCAGAACCTTATTAGAGAGAATTCCGAAAGCTACAGATATAATTTCTTTCATTAAAAGCAACAGAACATTATTAAAGTCTTATATGTTAAAAGTCACCAAAGATATTCCCCTCCAACGATTAAAAAGAATCATGAAATTGTTTGTTCCACAAAAAACAAAAAAAAACAAAAAAAAGAAACTGCTAGAGAAATAAAAGATCGTGTTTTTTATCCATTAAAGACACAAGAAGAGAGCCATTACACTACCATGTCTTGGAATATCTAAGCGTGGGCTAACTTATTAAGCAGAAAAAGAAAAACAAACCGGGGACTAATGAAGAATGACAGAGTGAAAGACAATGCAAAGACACACATGTAGACAATCTAAAACTAGGAAAAACTGCAGCAATTTAGGATGTCCATGTTGGGGAATCAAACAGCTGCTTTATTGTAATCATATGAAAAGGCTCTGATAATGATTGTAATGGAGTTGACAGCTTCTGAGATACTTGCTTTATAGTCGGCCGAGACTGTGGACTTCGTTGTAGGCATGCAAATGCTATTTCTGCAATGGAGATCACATGGTCCACTATTTGCCTCCTTGGAGGCGAGAGACGTTGATCCAGTACATCCTTAAGTAGAACATCGAAATCCGGTAATGGTGATGGTAATAAAGATGATATGAGATCTCCTGGATGCTTTCCCATGATCACTTCTAATGTTACAACTCCGAAGCTGTACACGTCTATCTTCTCATTTACTTGCATTGTGTAAGCAAGCTCTTCAAAGAAATATGACTTTGAGTTAGTATTTTCCGATGATCAGATACTTTTTGTATATGCCAATTGCAAATAAGTCATTTTTTTCATCACATTCAGTGAATTAAATTATATAAATCTTCTTCTGTTTATGTATATAGCCTCAAAAGTACATTAGTCAAACCGTTCTAGTTAATCTCTGTTACCTATGTATGGCGAATATGCATAATGCATGGTTCTCATGTCTGATCTAGAAATCTGCCGTTCAGGCTATTTGAAATACACAGTACGTGAAAAATACATACAAAGAATATGATTTGATCTTGAATCCTTTTGCTAGGTGTACCTTTCATGCTTCAGCTGGGAACTTCTTAGTTCTTGTTTTCTCAAAATAAAAAGTACTATTTCTGTTGTACAAATTATTATTAATCTTTTTTTTTTTTTTCAATAAAATGAGCAGAGCATGACCTTTCCTGGTTGCTTTTTAAAAAAAAAAAAAAAAAGAAAAAAAAGAAAAAAAAGGCAAGGGAACCAAAGGATGCATTATGGATTTAACATAAGGAGTAACTTTGCTGGGATACGTACCTGGGGCTGAGTAGCCAAGGGTTCCTGCAAATGGTGTCCAATTCGATGACTCTGGATCCAAAGTTGTAGCAGAACCAAAGTCAGAAATGTGAGCCTCGTAATCATCGTCCAATAGAACGTTCTTAGTTGATATGTCCCTATGAATTATAGCTGGACAACATCCATGGTGCATGTATGATATGGCATTGGCCAAACCTTTCACCACGTTTATTCTCTTGGTCCACTCCAACTCCACTGCCTTAACATTATCGCTCAATATCTTCACTAAGCTCCCCTTTTCCATGAACTCATACACCAAATATGAGTGTCTTGTATGCGAACAAAATCCATGAAGCTTAATGATATTTCGGTGGCGAGCTCTTGTCAACACATTAATCTCACTATCAAAAGCTTCCTTACTAGCCCCTCCCCCATTTTCATGCCATTTTTTCACAGCAAAAACTTGCCCTGTTGACAGCACTGCTTTATAGACAGTTCCAAATCCTCCAACTCCAATGCAATATTTAGAGCTGAAGCTCTCAGTTGCTTCAACTATTTCTTCATGAACATTTTTCCCATTATGGCTCCATGCTTCAAAGAAAGTTACAGTCATTTGTGTTTGTCTTGGCTCATCAACATGCCTCTTTCTCTTTTTGCAAATAAATAGTACTCTAACAATGATAAATGATAGAATTAGAGCACAAGATATAGACACTATGACTAAAAATATTATAACTTTACTTCTATTCTCTTTAGGTATGGGGCAAATCTTTATATTTGTGTTGTTGCCACACAAACCTTTATTATCTTCCAATGCTTCAAATGGGGCCTCTAGGAAGGCTTTGTTGTTGGGAAGAGGACCTTCTAAATGATTGTAGGATATATCAACAGATGTCAAGCTCATCAATTCTTTAAACGTGGATGGTATTGTGCCTGACAGATTGTTGTGTGAAAGGTTAAATGTTTCTAGCTTATCCAAATGACCAAGCTCCGAAGGCAACTTTCCTGAAAGCAAATTCTTACTTAGATCAAGATTTTCGAGGGAATGCAGATTCCCAATTTGGAAAGGAATATTTCCACTGAATATGTTATTCCTTAAGTTTAAATGGAGTAGTTTTGAACAGTGCTCCAAATGCATGGGAATTGGTCCACTCAATTGGTTGGCTGCAAGGTCAAGTGTTTCAAGCTCTGAAGTCATTCCAATTTCTGCAGGAATATTTCCAGAAACGAAATTATTATTGAGCATGAGAATGTATAAGAATTTCAGTTGTCCCAATTCCTGCGGAATTTTACCTACAAAAAGGTTGGAAGAGAGGTCAAGTTTACGCAATTGCATAGCCTTCCCAAGTTCAGGAGGTAGCCCACCAGAAATTTTATTGTTAGAGATATTCAACATCGTGAGCTTTGGAAACTGTCCCCAGATTCTAGTAAGCTCTCCGAAAAACTTATTGTTGCTCAAGTCCATATAATACATGTTTGGATATATTCCGAGCTCTTCTGATATATTCCCTCTTAGTTGATTCCCCTCAACTGAAAATTTACCCAAGGAACTGCAATTTGTTATGCTTTTGGGAATTGAACCTTTAAAGCTGTTAAAACCTGCTGTAAACCGTCTAAGCTTCCCGTTAAGACAAATATTATCTGGTAGATAGCCAGTGAGGTAATTATCATGCAGTGAAAGGTAAATAAGAGATTTTAGCTGTCCGATGGACATAGGAATTGAGCCAATGAGCTGGTTATTATTTAAATCAAGGTGGGCGAGTGATTTAAGATGTCCAATCTCTTTGAGGATGGACCCACCTATTTTGTTTCCACGAAGACTCAAATCAGTTAACTTGCTCAAGTTTCCAATGGACATAGGAATTGAGCCACTGAGTTGGTTATCATACAAATAAAGGGTAGTGAGTGATTTAAGCTGTCCAATCTCATTGACGATGAACCCAACTATTTTGTTTTCACCAACATCCAATTCAATTAACTTGCTCAAGTTTCCAATGGACATAGGAATTGAGCCACTGAGTTGGTTATCATACAAATAAAGGGTAGTGAGTGATTTAAGCTGTCCAATCTCATTGGGGATGGACCCAACTATTTTGTTTCCATCCAGACTCAATTCAGTTAACTTGCTCAAGTTTTCAATGGACATAGGAATTGAGCCACTGAGTTGGTTATCACGCAAAGAAAGGGTGGTGAGTGATTTAAGCTGTCCAATCTCATTGGGGATGGACCCAACTATTTTGTTTCCATCCAGACTCAATTCAGTTAACTTGCTCAAGTTTTCAATGGACATAGGAATTGAGCCACTGAGTTGGTTATCACGCAAAGAAAGGGTGGTGAGTGATTTAAGCTGTCCAATCTCATGGGGGATGGATCCAACTATTTTGTTTCCATCAAGACTCAATTCAGTTAACTTGCTCAAGTTTCCAATGGACACAGGAATTGAACCTGAAAGATTGTTTCTATAAGCATAAATCACTTCAAGAGACACCAACATGCCTATTTGAGGTGGAATAGAGCCACTCAAATAATTATTAGCCAAAGCAAGGAAACGTAAACTTGTCAAAAGGCATATTTGGGAAGGAATGTTTCCAAAGAGATGATTGAACCCCATATCAAGTGAGGTGAGTGTAGAAAGGTTGCCAATGTGAGATGGGATACTTCCATAGAGGGAGTTGTTATAAAAGCCAAGAGTGAGCAAGCTGGGAAAGGAGGAGAAGTTGAAGTTGTGAAGCGTACCTTTCAGATTACTGCTTTCAAGAGTAACGTTGATGACACTTCCAAAGTCATTACAAGTGATCCCAACCCAGGAACAAGGGGTATTATGGTGATGATGAGAAGTTGAATTAGTAGAATTGAGATTCCAAGAGCGGAGAAGAGAATGAGTAGTTGGATTCATATCAAGGCTGTCCTTCCATTTCACAAGGGCCTCTGCCTCTCCACTTGTTGCAAAACAAGTACTAGAAGAACAAAGAAGAAATAGTAGAATGATGATAAACAACAAAAACTGATCAAGTGTCCGTACAACGAGGTATGGACTCCAGGGTGCCATGGACTTGATAATTTTTTAACTTTGATTAGCTAATTAAGGAAGGCTTAAATGCCTTAGCTTCCTTTCGAATATATATTAGGGAGAGAGCACTTTATTTATTTCGTAAAAAAAGAAAAAGAAAAAAGGGAAAATTACAATAACATGCCTCTTTGTTTAAAATTATTGCAAGATTGCCATTGTGTTTTTTTATTACAATTTATCATTTTTTTCACTTCAAAATGGATAATTAAAGTCAAAATTGTCTGGTCAGAAGACTAAAACGCCGTGTTAAATAAATCTCATAATTCCGCTTGACATCAACAAATTGAAACATTAAAAACTTATAATCAATTGCCAAACAAGCTCCTAACAAGAAAATTGCCGAACAGGCAAACACCATTACAGAGAGTGATGAATTTTTCTTATTTTTGGATGGTGGAAAATAACTATTTCATAAACATTAAAAAACAAATTGATCCGTGATTAATAATTTAGCTTTGAAGTTTTGGAGAACAACAATTATAAAAGCAGATTTTAAGTCTTTTTATAAGTATGAATTTATAGTCTATGAATTATAAAAGCAGATTAAATTATAAAAGCATATTTAAACCCTTTTTATATACTATTTATATGTATACATTAAATTATAAAAGCAGATTTTAAATATAATGAAAATGCCTCAAAATCAAAGTAGAAATTGAAATTCATTAATATGGTTTCTTATACGTATGAATTTATAGTCTATGAATCATGTGGTTTTTTTTTTTTTTTTTAATTTTATTTTACAGTAAAAGTTATAACGTCTATCAAAACTAGCTTTATTTTACAAACAAACTGAAATGGAAACCCGCCTGGTAGTTTTTTTTTTTTTTTTTTTTCTTCTTTTTTAGTTTAAAAAAAAAATAATAAGAGAAGCCATTATTTTAAGCAGGCCAATTATAAAGAATAAATGTTAAGAAACTATTACTGCTAAAAATGATATCAACATTTATTTGATATTTGTTGAAAATTAATGTAAAAGTCTAAATCATGCTGCTGTCTATTTTTTACCATCGTATTCGCCAAGTCGATCTACATAAAATGATAATAAAGAGTTTCTTTGACTTTTTTTCATTTTGAGTGGACTTCAATTTCTTCTTGACATCTGAATATTCCTACATCTTAAGTCTAAGTCTTCTACGTATCAAGTGGTTTGGAAAAAACCAATATAAGTAATTGCTTTCCAACCAGCGCAATTCATTTTCTCTTAACGTATTCAACATGGTTTATGAAAAATGAATTTATTGGTTTCTTTGATTTTTCCATTTGAGTGATTTTCTTTCTTCCATTCTACCTCACTTTAGCCCAAGTGGTTCTTAACTGACCAATCTAAATATCTCCTTTCCGACCAAGAACTTAATTTCTTTTCGTTTTCTTTTTAATTTATTTTTCAAGGCTATAAAGACACTAATTTGACATATTTGTCAAAATTAATGGTTTCACGATTTCTTTGAATTTTCCTCAACCTCTTCTCCATATTAGGCGTGCCTATTAAGTAGAGTTTGTAATTTTGTGTGTGTGTGTGTGTGTGTAAACTAATAAATTTCATGATTTCCTTGAATTTACCTTTTGAATGTTTTTCATGCCTCTGAAATTTTATGATTTCTTTGAATTTATCTTCTGAATGGCTTTCATACTTCTAAACTTAAGGACCTATAACTTAATTTGCTAGTCTCTTTTCCATATTTAGTGCGTCTATTACTAAAGTAGAGTTGGTAATAGACAAAAATAACGTGTTTTCAGTGTGTTCTATGTATAGAAGCAGACTAGGTACTCACTTAGAAGAGAAATGCTCTGATTTTTTTTTTTTCCCTGTTTTTGTGTGTGTCACTGTTAGATTTGACTGCTATGAAAGCTAAATGCTCTTTTTTTTTTTTTTTTTTTTTTTTTTTTGGCGCTAAATGCTCTGTTTTTGCCCTGTTTTGATAAAAGAAAAAGCTCTGCTTTATTTTTTTTTCTTTATTATTATTATTTTTTTACTGTTATTTGTACATTATATAAAATTCAAAAGGTTGGTAAGTCTTTTTTACTCCATTGATAAGCATGTTACTAATAAGAGAATGATCTATTCAGTACTATAATGACCTGCTTTGCTATACCGTTACTTTAAGCTTCTAATGTATCTTTCATTTTGAAATCTTAAATTTTTATCAGTAAAATTCCTAAATAAAAAAATAAAGTAAATGATCAGATTAAAAGTTAACAAATACATTCATCTCCAAGGAAGAAATTTTGTGTATACGGTGGGTAAATTTTAAAATATAGAACCGAAATAGATTATTTTAAATTTAGTCCAAATAGATTGAATATAAGTTTAATTAACACAATACAACTGGACTAAATAAAATCTGTGACGTAAGCTCATCTTACATGTTCCAAAGCAATAGCATACACCAGAGATAGAGAGGATGAAACAAACTTAACAAAAGATAAAACAAATTTTCTTTTAATTACTTGTGAATTAATACTTGAAACAAAGATATTTTGTTTAGCTTTATATATCTTTTATATTATATAATACTCTAAAGCGAATTCTAATAGCCATTTTCATTTTAAGCAAGGAAAGATTCCTTACCAGAAAATTGATAGTCAATGAAACAGTTTGTTTTACCTTTCCTTTTCCATAAAATCATTCTAATATATTTTAGAGTTCTGCGTAAAATCTCTGAACCATGCTCCTTTGGGGTTGGAAAAAACTAATAATTTTGATATTTATTAAAAAAAGAAAAAAAAATCTGTGTCCTTTTACTTGTCCTTGTCCTTCGTTGCTGGTGAATATTAAATTTTCATTTTTCTTTGCTGGTACCGATTTTGCTTCGCTGCTGACTATTAAGTTTTCATTTTTCATTAGCTTTTGAGGTAGACGGATCTTGTGCCTATCTAATTTGTCTCTTATAGCATGGTTGATTATATTATTGTCGATGGTAGCTGCAGGCATACTTTATAATATCCATAATTTCTTCGAAACTTACATTTTTCGGAATAATAATAGAAAATATAAGTTTTAAAATGAAATGGATAAAATTTTCACAATATCCATTGAAATTTTTGATATTCTTTTGAAACTTTCCATTCATATATATCCATATATATTCCCTTGTATTTTGGTCAAAATTTCAACAATATCCATCTATATTTCCAAAATTTATATAAAAAATTATGTGAAAGTTTCAAAAATATCTATTAAATTAAATATTTCTTGTCAAAAATATTTAAAAATAATATTGATATTCAGTTTATGTTTTTACTTTTCTTACTACACATTTAGAAATGAGAATGAAAAAGAAAACAATAATTTTCAATGGTAAGGAATTCTATATGTGGTATTGAGATGATATTAGTAGATTATAATCTAATTAGTAATAGTTGTATTATATATTTGAATTAACAAATAATTTTACCAAATATATATATATTTTTTTTTTGTTTTTTTTTTAATCAATAATATTGTATTTATCCATAGCGTGCGTTATTTCCTGAGTCCTTCCCTGCTTTGATTGATTCATGTGGCCCAGTAAAGTAAACATAGCGCGGTTCTAGCCTTCCCGGTTTGCTCAGGTGCCCATTTGAGAGTAGTTCGTACGATCAATGAGTGGCCTGTCCCGACTAGATTGATTCCATTCACTCGGATCGATAATGGGATGGAAATGAATAGAAATGGTCGTTCATATTTTTCTTGAAGGAACGGAAATAAAAGCCTAGCTTTCGGGTTCCCAGCAAGAGTGATCCGTTAACAATTATTATAATTTCGTTAATTAAGAAAATATAATTTATGTTCAATATTTTTCAATATTTATAGTGAAATTGATCATCATTTAATTAAATAAATTAATCCTAAAATTTCAATATAAATTTTTATTTTTTTCTATAAGTTTCTATTATTTTTTATAAATTTTCATTGATATTTGTAAATTTTCAAAACTTCTATAAATATTTCCATATAAGACTGTCCTTCCATTTCACAAGGGTCTCTGTTTCTCCATTTATTGCAAAACAAATACTAGAAGAACAAAGAAGAAACAGCAGAATGATGATAAACAACAAAAATTGATAATGTGACCGTACAACGAGGTTAAGAATCCAGGTTGCCATGGACTTGATATTTTTTTAACTTTGATTATCTAACCAATCAAGGCTTAAATAATATATATAGAGAGAGCATTTTGTTTATTTATTTTTTTTTTTTTAAAGGGAGATAATTATTCTTTTGTTTTTGAAGAAGAAATAATTCAAAACAAATAATTGTTTTTATTCCTTTGTTTAATGAAAGGTTAGCCGTGTTTGTTCAGAATCACCACTAGTTAAATAACGGATTCATTAATCAAATTTTCGTTTCTATATAAAAATTTTTAATAGCCTTTTTGAAAATCTATTATATCTAATAATTTTATTCTTTTTTGTTTTGGCATAGTGTATTTTGAAAAATATATTTATATTCTTAATTTATTTTTAGCTGTTGTTATTATTATTATATTTTAAACTTCTTTTTTTATGTTTTCACATTTTACCTTTTTATAATTTTTTGGGTTCTATTATATCATATTATATTTTATTATTTTTATCTCCATTTACTTTAATATTGTTTTAGTTGAATAATTGTGGAGATACATTATATGTACTCAGATTTTAATAATGCTAGCTATTCTGCAATTCTTGTGATGCTTTAATTGATATTCCGCTTGAATTAATTAACGCTTTTATATATTGTTTAGATGTATATATAAAATTATAACAGCATATTTTGAATGTAATAATTAATTAAAGTAAAAATTTCACAAAAACAAAGTTGAAATTGAAATATGGTTTGCATGTATGAATTTAAAGCCTCTGAAAATCATGTCGTTATCTGTTTTTGGCCAAGGACCAAGACACTACACATGGTTTATGAAAATTATTTAAAGATTCTGTTTGATATTTCCTTTGGATCAGTGATTTGAACTTGTAATGGATCTCTATCTATGCACTTCCCCACATCGAAGTCGTCAAAATTGATTTTTTCCTACCAAAAGACTTGTATTATTTTTTGTCAGAAAAGAATCTTGTATTTTTATAATATCTGAAAAAGTCTCTAAGGAAATCTACATAACCATGCAAATGTATTGATGGGTTGCTCTGCTTTAAACTTTTGGTAGTGACGTTTAATAAACTTCTAATTTATGTACCTCCAACTCTGAAGTCTTATATAGTAGTATTCATTACTAAATGATTCTGATTTTGAGTTTTGTTGAATTTTACAACAGACTAGGCCTTTATTGCTTCACTTGATTGTACTATGTGGAAATAATCGAACTTGGTGGGGTTGTCTGACTATTCCTTTTGATAGCAACTTTCAGCTGATTCTAATAAACCCTTTCACTTAATTAAAGTCTTATCCTTTTATCATCAATAAGCAGAGACTTACCATGCCACTGGTTTAACTTTCAGGGGAGCAATTTCCATTTCACTATATGTTAAAAAAAGAAATATAGTATTATTATGAAACATAGATGGATAGCTGGAGGATAGCATGGGATATAACTTAAGCAGTTCTCTAAAAGAAATTTTTTTTTTTTTCCTGTTTTTGGTTGAGTTAGTATTAGCTACAAATAAACTGGCCTCTTGCTAGAACTCTATAGTTTTGGCCAAATTTCCATTACCAAAGTTGCATTCCTTCACTAAGTCCAATTTTTGATTTCTCTGAACTTGAAAGAATTATTCCAAGCATCCTTTCCTCTGCAGCAAAACAATATATGTACATATATATATATATATATATATATATAGATTGTGTATACATCGAATTAAATAATTTTATTTAAGGTATTCCCTGAACATGAATTCTTCTTATGATAAACTAGCTAATGGAAAAAATCATTTTATTAAGTTTTGGCTTCAAAATATATCTTTCATATCTTTTGCAGCAAAAATCACAACAAATTTAGAACATTAACCAACAAGCTAATTAACACTAGAGAGAAAGGAAGAGAAATTATGATTACTTAAAGCCAAATTCATTAATACATGATAAGCTGAATGCAGGGGAAGAGGGAGGGACTATCTGCTGAAAGTGGAAGAAATTGCAAACAAATTATATATAAAAGAGGGTCAAGTAAACTGCTTGCACACACAGAGTATATAGTACACAAAAACTATTAGTGCATTTCAGGAAATCCAAGTTGTGGGATCTAAAAGAGTAAGTGTAATCATAAATGGAGGGTTTAAGGAGGATTGAGTTGAAGTTGATAGGCTTGTAATGTAAGAAACTTGCTTCAAATCTGGCCTAGACTATGGATTTGTATGCAGACATGCAAATACTAGCTTGGCAATGGAGACTACTTCCTCTGCTAATTATTCTTTGGAGGTAAGTGGTGCTGGTCCAACACATCCTTGAGAAGTATGTGTTCCGGATGTTTGAGCAATTGAAGTAAGCCACAGCGGGGTTGTGTTTGTTGTGATCAGCTGGATAAGAGTTATCAAACAGAATGACAGATAGTGATTTTACTCCATGAAACTCACTATTAGGCTTATAAAAAAAATACAGATGAATGACATACATTCCTAAGCACTAAATTAAAACTATACATTCCTAAGCACTTTCTGAGTAAATTCTTGATGTGGTAATATACATCATTGGAGGATAACTAAGGTAATTTGGGTTACTATTTTGGATTATAATGGCTACGCCAGTTGAATAATTGGATCATGTTTTTGCAAGACTAGTGTTTAATTGTTGTTGCTTCAGGATAAGAGTGTGTCGAACAAATGAGTCTCATTTTTGGAAATGGATATAAGTTAGAGAGTGTTGTATATAATATTGTTTATTCAGAAAGAACTAAAAAAAGCCAGATCATATTTTCTTCAACATTAAAGAAACTAGTAGTTGAATTTCATTAAGTATATTCAGGATATTATGCACACTCATGAAGAAATTGCTTTGCTACCATAAAAACAAATTAATAACAACAATAATAATAAATCAATATATATACTAGGTTCTTATTTTTGTGCTTTTATGTTTAAGAATGGTAATATAATTAATAAAGTGATTCTGTGCCTCTGGCTTTTTCATATTAACACAATTGTGAAGGCACATTTTTGATAAAGTGGTTCTGTGCCTCTGGCTTTTTCATATTAATATAATTGTGAAGACACATTTGTAAAGGAAAAAGTTAAAACATTTATCAAAAAGAGCTTTATTTTTTAGACAAACTAAAATGGAAATCCTTTTTTTTTTTTTAATTGTTCTACAAACTAAATGAGAAGCCTAGTTTATCATTTTAAGCAAGTCAATTATATATAAAACATAAATGTTAAAAAAACCGATATCTCCATTTATTTAATGTTTGTTGAAAATAAATTTAGGAGTCTAAATCACGTTGCTATCTACCAAGACATTAGACATGGTCTGGGAAAATGAGCTTAGGAGTGTATTTCAATCTCTAGTGAATCTCTCTGTCTTTGCCCATCGACTTCCCCAAGTCTTTCTACAGAAAACGATAATAAAGAGTTTCTTTATCACCAAGACATGTTATATTGTTTTTTTTGGTGAAGAATTAATAAGATCAAGGACTTGGTTTTCTTTGATTAATTTCCTTTTGAGTGGATTTAAGCTTCTTATTGACCTCTGAATATGCCAACCTCTGAAGTCTTCGACGTAGCTAGTGGTTCGAAACAAACCAATATAAGTAACAGCTTTCCGACAGGGCATTTAGTTTTGTCTTTGACGTATTAAACAAGGTCTATGAAAATGAATTTATTGGTTTCTTTGATTTTTTGTTTTGAGTGACTTTTTGCTTCCAATTGACCTCTTTTCTGGCCATAGTGGTTCTAGACGGACCAATCTAAATATCTATTTTCCTACGAAGATGGAGACCGTAACTTATTTTCTTTTCATTTATTTTTCAAGGATATAAGCACACTAATTAGACATATATATTTGTCAAAGTTAATGATTTATATGATTTCTATGAAGTTTCCTTCTTAGTGTCTTTCATGCATCTTAATGACCTCTAGCTTAGGTCGCCCAACCTCTTTTCCATATAAAGTGTGTCTATTAAGTAGAGTTTGTAATAGATTAAAAAAAGGTATTTTTGTATGTGTCTATATATAGAAGCAAATTAAGCACTCACTTAGTAGATAAATGTTTCATGGTTAAAGGTAGTTAAACAGTCACTGCAAGATTTGACTGCTATGGTGAATGCTCTGTTTTTGTCCTGTTTTGACAAAAGAAAATGTCTTTGCTTTATTGGTTTTTTTTTTTTTTAATTTTATTTTTATTTTTATTACAGCTATTTTACATTTATACATAAATGAAAGGTTGGGAAGTCCTTTTTACTTTGATAAACATTTTATAAGAGAGTGATCTATTAAGTACTCGCAATGATCTGCTTCATTAGACAAAATGTTTTTTAGCTTCTAATGCACCCCTCACTTTGAAGATTTATCCTTTTATCAGAAACAATCTTTAAAAAAAAAAAAAAATGATTAGATTGAAATTCAACAAATACATTCTTCTCCAAGGAAGAAACTTACTGTTGGTAAATTTTAAATATAGAACTAGAACAGATGACTCTAAATTTTGTCCAATAAATCTAATCTATGTTCTAAGCTCATCTTATATGTTCCGTGTAACAAAAGCTATAGTATACACTAGAGATAGAGAGGATGTAGAACAAACTTAATAAAAGATAAAATAAACTTTCTCATAATTGCTTGTAAATTAAT
This sequence comes from Ziziphus jujuba, assembly GCF_031755915.1. Lineage (NCBI taxonomy): Eukaryota > Viridiplantae > Streptophyta > Magnoliopsida > Rosales > Rhamnaceae > Ziziphus > Ziziphus jujuba. The sequence continues at coordinate 19,702,129 of NC_083381.1, read as the reverse complement.
ATCTGAAACAGAGATATATGTTTAGCTTTATATGTCTTTTTATATCATGTAACTCTAGAAACAATTCTGATAGCCACTTTCATTTTGAGCAAGGAAGGCTTTCCGTACGAAAAAATTTATAGTCAAGGGAGCATAATGAAACAGCTTGTTTACCTTTATTTTTCCATAGAATCAATGTAATCTATTTATCAAATTTTATAGCTCTGCTTAAAACCCTTTTCTGAACCGTATCCTTTAACTGCTCTCCAAGTTCCAACGTGGACATTTTATTTTCTCTTAACTTGCATACTAAACATGGTTTATGAAAAATGAATTTCTTGCTTTCTTTGATTATTCCTTCTTAATTTGTGTTTGTGTGTGCCTATATAAGAAGCACATCAAGTACTCTCCCAAGCTTTTTTCCACCATTTACAAAATCTTGGTAGAACTTTTTTTATTTCTCTTTAATACTAATTTAGCTAAATCGTCACTGCCATATTCGACTGCTAGACAAGGTAGGTAAATGCTCTGTTTTTGTTCTGTTTTGACAAAAGATAACGTCACCGCTTTATGTTTACTTTTTTACTGTTATATTTGTATTAATTAATGAATAAAACAGAAGGTTGGGCAGTTCTTTTTCTCAATTAATAAACATGTGCACAGTAAGAAAGTGGTCTGTAAAGTAATGCCAAATGGCAAAAAATGACGTGCTAGTAACTTCACAAAAGTTATCAAAATATTTGTCAAATAATATGTTTAATGATTTGATTTATTTTTTACTTGTTCATATATTTAGACGTTGATTGATTTATGTTTTATTTATTCATATATTTAGACGTTCTTTTTATCTATATTTAAATTATATAAATATTTCAATTAATAAAATATTAACATCTATAATTTAATAAATGTTTTTGAAAAATATTTAATACTTGTAACACTATCTTAGACAGATATGCTTACGTTACACTTTATAATTTTTAATTTTTCTATAATAGAATAACAAGCGCATGTTATGGTGAATTTTGTCTATTTATGTCCACATATATTTTAATCCGAGTTATGGCAACAATTGTAGTGTACTTTCTTGGACCCTTTCGTTGAATTACTTCATTGTTTTTATTAAGTATACAAATTTAGGATATTATAAACAGATTAATTGCTTCATATAAAAAAAAAATAAATAAAAAAACTCAATTACTAGGATATATATATATATATATATTGCCATTTCCACATTTTATTAAAATACGGATTAAAAACTATCCTTGAAAGGACAGGCATGCATACAGAATGATCCATGGCGGCATTATGTTAGTTTATTTTGGGCTGGATAGGAGTAATCACACAGAATAACAGATAATGATAACAAAGAGTTTCTTTGACCTTTTTTTTTCATTTTGAGTGGACTTCAGTTTCATCTTGACCTCTGAATATGCCCTACATCTTAAGTCTAAGTCTTCTACGTATCAAGTGGTTTGTAAAAAACCAATATAAGTAATTGCTTTTCAACCAGCACAATTCATTTTCTCTAAACGTATTCAACATGGTTTATGAAAATTGAATTTATTGGTTTCTTTGATTCTTCCTTTTGAGTGACTTTCTGCTTCCAGATTACCTCTTTTTTTATCCAAAGTGGTTCTCGCCAACCAAGCTAAATATCTCCATTCCGACCAAGGACTTAATTTCTTTTTTGGTTTTTTATTTGTTTTTCAAGAATATAAAGACACTAATTAGACATATTTGTCAAAATTAGTGGTTTCATGATTTCTTTGAATTTTCCTTAACCTCTTCTCCATATTAGGCGTATCTGTTAAGAAGAGTTTGAAATTTTTGTGTATGTCCGTTAACTAATAAAAATCATGATTTCTTTAAATTTACCTTCTGAATAGCTTGCATGTTTCTGAACTTAAAGACCTCTAATTTAATTGCTAATCTCATTTCCATATTAAGTGTGTCTATTACCTAAGTAGAGTTTGTAATAAACAAAAAGAACGTGTTTTTAGTGCTTGTCTATGTATAGAAGCAGATTTTAGGTACTCACTTAGAAGAGAAATGCTCTGTTTGTTTCCCCCCCAGTTTTTGTGTGTGTTATTGCTAGATTTGACTGCTATATAACCTAAATGCTCTGTTTTTGCCCTGTTTTGACAAAAGAAAAAGACTCTGCTTTATTTATTTATTTATTATTATTATTATTTTCTAATGTTATTTGTACATTAATACAAAAATCAAAAGGTTGGGAAGTACTTTTTACTCCATTGATAAACATGTTACAATAAGAGAGTGATCAAGTACTGTAATGACCACCCACTTTAAAGTCTTATCTTTTTATTAGTAACATTTCTGAATGAAAAAATAAACTAATGAATCAGACTAAAAGTTAACAAACACATTCATTTCCAAGGAAGAAATTTTGTGTATACCGTGGATAAATTTTAAAATATAGAACCGAACTAGATTATTTTAAATTTAGTCCAAATAGATTGAACTAATATAAGTCTAATTAACACAACACAATTGGACTAAATCAAATTTATGTTCTAAGCTCATCTTATATATTTCAAGCTATAGTATACACCAGAGATAGAGAGGATGAAACAAGCTTAGCCAAAGATAAAACAAATTTTCTTTTAATTACTTGTGAATTAATACTTGAAACAGAGATATTTTGTTTAGCTTCATATATCTTCTATATTATATAATACTCTAAAGAGAATTCTGATAGCCATTTTCGTTTTAAGCATGGAATGCCACCTCATAAGAAAATTCATAGTCAATGAAACAGTTTGTTTTACCTTTTTTCATAAAATCCTTGTAATATATTTTGGAGTTCTGCTTAAAATCTCTGAAACACGCCCCTTTAAGTCTTGGGGTCAGAAAAAAAAAAAAAAAAAAACTAATAACTTTGATATCAAAAAAAAAAAAAAAAAAAAAGATTCTGTGTGCTTTTACTTGTCCTTGTCCTTGTTCTTGGACAGATCTTGCTGGGGTGTAATAACACTTGCATTAACAGAGGAAAGGATCCAATAAAATGTTGATGATGGTAACTACGAGAATGAGACTAGCCTTCCAATCCACTATGTGCTGAAAACATAACATATAAGAATAACGTTCAAGCCGATTGGTTTTGAGTAAAAGAAGAGTCTTTGATTATTATGATTATGGTTTTTGTATTAGCTAAATACATTTAAGTAATCTGTTACGAAGTTTGTGTCTATCATTTTTTAGTCATGGAATGAACTATTTCAATATCTTGAAGGATTTTGTATCAAATGCTTGTTATTTTTCGACTTTTGGACCACTTACTGATCTTTAACTATTTCTAAGGAACTGCTTGACCAGGAAATGCAACATTGGACTATGTAAATAGCGAAACCTAATCTGGCCTCAAATATATAACTGTATTTGAATACTACTACCATCAACATTTTAATTTCTAGGCAAGGTTTTTGATTAATTGTTTGCAGCAGGATAGGAGTATATACATCATTGCAGTATGAGAAGTTGTAATATCAAAACAGCTCTATACAATCTCATATCTTTATATTCTTCTAAAACCTCAATCATTAAGTTTTCATTTTTCTTTTTTTTTTTTTCTTTTTTAAACCGCTCCCTTGTAAAGCAGCAGCAATTGCTTGTGACTAACCGCCTATGGCTATCAAGGGAGTTACAGTAGACCCATGAAACTACTGCCACTTTGTCCTTTTTTTTTTTGAGTAAAAAATCTTGCATTTTTTACTCTTAATTAATTATTTAATTGTTTTACTTGAAAGACCGCCACCACCTGAAGAAGGATACTAACAGCATAAAAAAATCGGATCTGGATTTCTAGGGGGCATATGCCATCCCATTTCATATTTTAAAGGATAAATTTCATTTAGATCTCCTCAAGTTTGCCATAATTAAACTTGTGATTTTTAACTATAAAATTTAATGGATAAAAATTGATAGATGAGTTTTGAGTATAATTTTTTATAAGTAAGAATATAATTATAATTAAGACAAAATTGAAAGGATGTAAATGAAATCTTCCCTAATTTTTAATTTACATTTGATTACAGTTCAGATTATAAGTAATTGCAAGGCCATTTTACATGGTCTAGATGTACATATTAAATTATATGAGCAGACCGTAAATGTAAACAAGTAAAAATACCTCAAAAACAAATCAAGTAGAAATTCAAGTACGTTTGTATGAATTTATTGTCTCTGAGTCATGTCGTTTTCTTATTTTGCTAATGACCAAGACACCTATATATTGTTTATGAAAATGAGTTTACAATTCTCTTTGATTTGATCTCTATTTGTGCACTTCCCCATTTCAAAGTCGTCATAATAATTGCTTATGTGTTTTTCTTTGTCTTTTAATTTATTGCCAAGGACCACGACTTTAGAGATACATGGAATTGATGAAATTAAACGTCTTTTTCATTTCAGAAAAAATCAGAAAAAATCAATATTGATTAAGATGTCCCATCGAGACAATCCAATAGAAAAATATCCACTGTTTCTTAGAAAGCCTAAATTTGAATCCTGGGATTATAAACACTGTTATTAGAACCCGTTATGAACAAATTGCTTTGCAACCATAAAAAAACATTAATTTATAAATAATAATAAAATAACTAAACATTAATTGAAAAAATAATAATGAAATAATTAAGTCAGTAGACTAGGATATCTTTCTCCTCTAGTACTAAAAGGCAGGATATAATCAGAGGATATGGTTTTGTGAAGAATTTAATAAGATCAAGGACATGGTTTCAAATCCCAAAGTCTTCCACATATATACCAAAGTTTTTATTAAGTCTTTAATCTTCCAAAAAAAAATAAAAAATTAAGGTGTTGCTTGGTAACGTGTTTAATTAGTTTTTGTTTTTTTCTTCTCTATGTAGCTTATTTACTTCAATAGTTGGGAATGTTAATTAATAGTAGTTACACATCTTTATTAACAATAAATGCAAAGAATATATAAATAAAAAATGAAGCATAACCTAAAATTTTGTCGACTTTTAGTTTTTTTTAGTTCTTTTATTTAATTTTTTTCTTTTTTTGTGTTCAGTCATATATAGTAGCAAATTAATATATCTAACCAAAGGCACCTAAGTAACAGCTTTCCAACCAGGAGAGTGATCATTTTCTGTTAATATATTTAACGTGGTTTTATGAAAATGAATCTGTTTGTGTCTTTGAATTTTTTTTTTTTTTTTTTTGAATGAATTTCTGCTTCTAATTGAGCTGTAGCTAGCTCTTCCCGGCCCGTATCAAGTGGTTCTATACGATCCAATCTAAATATGATCTGCATTCCGACCAAGGCCTTGATTTTCTTTTCTTTTTTTGTTGAAACATAATAAAAGACACAAATTAGACATTTTCGTCAAAATTAATAATTTATCAGTTTTGTTGCATATTCTTTTCTGAATGGCTTTCATACTTCTTAAATACCTCTAACTTAATTTGTTCAAGCTCTTCTTTATATCAAGTTTGTCTATTGAAAATTAGAGCTTGTATTTTTTTCTCTCTCTCTCTCTCTATATATATATATATAATTAAAAAATATACTTTCTCAATCTACTTTCCACCTTTTTCAAATCTTAGTACTATTAGAGAAATTTTTTATGCTTTTCTAGTTAAATCCTTACTGCTAGATTTGCCAAGCAAGGTAAATGCTCCGTTTTGTCCTGTTTTGACAAAAGAAAGTTTTTTTTTTTTAATTGTTTTTTTTTTTATCACATCAAAACATGTTACGATAAGAGATTGATCTATTAAGTATTGACAATGAACAATATGATTAATTGTCACTATTTCATTCATAGCTGAGTGGAGAATACAAAGCATGTTCTTATTGCCCTTTCGTCACGCATGGTAGTTTTTCCAAAGTGATAGTGGTCTTCCATTCCTTGTTTTTCTAGCATACACTGCAGTGGGCCCCAGTCAGTATACACTGTTTGTTTTGTGCTTGTGCATATTTTGTCCTATCAGTCAGTAATTATTGAAAATTTTGGTAGGAAATCTTAGCATTTAGATTTTTTCATGATATTAGAGCAGCCACACACAATGACAGATGTGTTTTTGCACCATTAGACACTATTTGATTCGATCAGAATTGCAGAATTCATGTCATACCAGAATTCTTCAACCAAAATTAAACGCACTATTGGTTCAGTACCAAGCTATATTCCATTAAACTATATTCCATTAAATTGCTTGTGACTAATGAATAAATAAATAAATAACCAACTATGACTAATGAAGCATGAGACGTTAGTAAAGGCAACACAACGATACAGAGAAAGAAAATGCGAAATCGTGGTATTTCCATTTCATATTTTAGATGAATTTATATAACAAAGGTGTTTTTATTTGTGTGCTATGTAATTGGTAGCTCTGTGCAGTTATCTTACACAACATCAACATTCGGGTAATCTATTAATTTCTGAACTGTAATTAACTTGTGGATTTCTAGTTATAATAGTCAAATAGTTTCTTCCATTTTATATTTTGATTCAGAATTTTATCTGAGAGATATTTAATAACTTTTTATGCTCTTAAGCTCTTAGCAAAAAGACCTTTGTTCTCAGCAAAACCTTGGCAACCAAAACCATTTAATGCAAACTTATGCATTTTACGATTTGAGTTTTGACCATATTTTTGTCCATATGAATTCGGAGAGGGTAATTTGGCTGCATTGCATTTGATTCATGATTTCATGATTTCTTTGAATTTTCCTCTTCTCCATATTGGGCGTGCCTATTAATTTGAGTTTGTAATTTTTCTATGTGTATGTTAACTAATGAATTTTATAATTTCTTTGAATTTACTTTCTGAATAGCTTTCATGCTTCTGAACTTAAGGACCTCTAACTTAATTTACTAATCTCTTTCCCATATTAAGTGTGTCTTTTCCATATTAAGTAACTTTGAAATAAAAATTGTTGCACCTACTGGTTAAAAACTAATGCTGAAGAGAAAGTTTGTTGACGAAGATAAGACCATAATTTTAAAAATCCCATAAAGAGGAAAGACAAACCGGTTAAAACTAAAAAAAAAAAAAAAAAAAAAAAAAAAAAAAAAAAAAATTCAAAAGGAGGTTTTTAAGTAATTTTACATTCTATGTAGTGCGCGTAGCAATTCTTGCCGTGCAAAAAGGTGCACTCTTTGTTCAATCTGTTTGGAGATTTTTATGTTTAACTGATGGGCCGCATAGGCCCAAAAGTGCTTTACATATTTTCACTAGGAAATATAAAAAGGAGAGGAAAAAACAAAAAAAAAAATAGTGAAAATCCTTACACAAGTTTTCTTACTTGTGTAAAATTGCTCCAATCGACCGACTTATATATATTTGACACAGTATACTGCAATAAATGGCCGACATACATCAAGAAAGGAAATTTTCACATAATAGGAATTAGGTGAAGTTATTCTAATTAAAATTCAAATATGAAAATTATTTAAAAAATTAATTCCAATGTTTAGATACAAATATGTGGTCATATTAGACAAATATGACATTTTCATAGAAATTTTGTGAATGGTCTGCTGTAAAGTAATTTGTTATTTCTACGTGTGTGTGTGTGTGTGAGTGTGTGTGTGTATCCACAAGCATAACAATAGATAATACAATTTTCTTATAATTACTTGTAAATTAATACTAGAAACAGAGATATTTGTTTTGATTTGCTCTGATAGTTTCATAAAATCAAAATGTTTATATTTATCCGGTTTTGTAGTTCTGCTTAAAAATGGAATCAACTGGTTAAACAAGAATTCCATTAATCCCTCTCTGAACTATGCCCTTCAAGTCTGGGGCTGGAAGGAGATAAAAAAAATATCGTGATTCAAGTGTTGATATATATATTTTGACTTAAAAATATCTTGTGTATTTTTTGGGGAAATTATGACATTTATATTCGATGAATTTATAATTTGTAGCTATGTTAAGGTTAACATTTAGGTGGTCTATTAGTTTCTGAACTGTCATTCTTTTCGTTATACAGTAGTCAAATAGTTTGGTTGGTTTGAGTATTTTGTTCTAACTTTTATTTGAGAAGTATTGAATGGCTGAAATGGTCTTAAGCTCTTTGTAAAAAGATCTTGGTTCCCAGGAAAACCAAGAAATCCAAAACCGTGAATGTAGCATTGCAGGGTACAAAATTTGATTTGAATATAGACCATATTTTTGTCCATATGCTTTGGAGATGGTAATGCATCATTGCACGGCACAAAATTGGATCTGTGTGCCTCATGCTAGAAATTATGGTCCAAAAACAATGTCACATATGGAAATGGTTTTAGTAAATATTACATGACTGCAAATTTTGTTTCAGTTCCATCTATTAGTAAATTAAAGAGTGTTACGAAATTGTTTTGTTCACAAAAAAAAGTCATAGAGACATACCAGATCATGTTTTAATTTTCTTCATCAGAGACAACAAAATCAGTTTCATCATTAAGTACAAGACATAACAAAGTCCTGGTATATCCAAGCTCGGGCTATCTTATTACACAAGAAAATGAAAACAATCCTAAGACTAATACGGAAAGAAAAGGAACACGCATTGACCATATCCAACAAGGAGAAATTCAGCAGTTTAGGATGTCCATGTTGGGGAATCAAACAGCTGCTTTATTGCAATCATATGAAATGGCTCCCATAATGATTGTAATGGATTTGACCGCTTCACAGTTGGATGGAATTGTGGACTTTGTAGCAGGCAATCAAATGCTATTCTTGCAATGGAGATCATTTGGTTTGCTATTCGGCCCCTTGGAGGTGAGAGACGTTGATCTAGTACATCCTTAAGCAGAACGTTAACATTTGAAAGAAAATATTTTGTTCTGTTTCGCTATTTTATTGAAAAGTTTGGTTAAGAAGTCCAGCAGCGATATAACTAAGCGTCACCTTTACGGCCTTGCATGCTGTGGTTCTACTAAATATTATTAAACATTTGAAAAGAAAATGACCGCAAATTTTGCTCTGTCTCCTTGTATTAGCAATTTAAATACCAGATCATGTTTTCAATCCAGTAAACACACCAGAAGCTAGACATCACACAACCAAGTGTTGGAATATCTAAGCTCAGGCTAAGTTATTAAGCAAGAAAACAAAAACAAGTGACTAATGAAGAATGACAGAGTGAAAGAAAATGCAAACACACACACACACACACACACATAGACAATCTAAAACCAGGAAAAATTGCAGCAATTTAGCATGTCCATGTAGGGGAATCAAACAGCTGAATTATTGTAACTGTGGACTTTGTTGCCTGCAAACAAATGTTATTTCTGCAATGGAGACCACTTGGTCTGCTATTCGCCTTGTTGGAGGTGACAGAAGCTGGTCCAGCACTCATTTATCAAAATACGCTGTATTTTATAAGCAAATTGATATAACCCACATTTATCAATATGCCCTATCTCTTAAGTCTTCCACTTATCAAGTGGTTTGAAACAAACCAAAATTAGTAATTGTTTTCCAACCAGGACAATTCATTTTCTTGGTTTAGGAAAATGAATTTCGTGGTTTTTTCTTATATTTCCTTTTGAAAGACCCTCTGTTTCCAGTTGACCCCCTTTTTACCCAAATGGTTCCGACCAAGACACTAATTAGACATATTTGTCAAAATTAATGAATTCATGATTTCTTTGAATTTTCCTTAACCTCTTCTTCATGTTAAGTGTGTCTATTAAGTCGAGTTTGTAATTTTTGTGTGTGTCTATTAACTAATGAATTTCCTTATTTCTTTGAACTTTCATTCTCACTAGCTTTCATGATTCTTAACTACACTTATGAACTTAATTTGCTCAATCTAGTTTCAATATTAGGCGTGTCAATTACTAAGGTAGATTTTATAAAAGAATGTGTTTTTTGAAGTGTCTATTTATAAAAGCAATTAAGTACTCAGTAGAGAAATGTCTTATACTCAAGGTAGTAAAATAGTCACTGCCATATTTGACTGCTATGCAAGGTAAACGCTCTGTTTTTGCCCTGTTTTGATAAAAGAAAAAGTCTCTGCTATGTTTTTTTACTTTCTTTTTTTTTTTTGGGTTTTTTTTTCCGAGTGATCTTTACTAGACGGTGACTTTTACCTTCTAGTATACCTCTTAATTTGAAGTCTTATCTTCTTGTTAGTAACAACCAAAAAAAAAAAAAAAAAGAGGATCGGATTAAAAGTCAACAAATACATTCTCCTCAAAGGAAGAGATTATGTATACTCTCTGGGTAAATTTTAAAATATAGAACCGGACTAGATTATTTGAAATTTAGTCCAAATAGATTGAACTAATATAAATATAACTAACACAATTCAATTGGACTACATCTAAGCTATGTTCTAACCTCATCTTATATAAACAAAAGAAATAAAACAAATTTTTCCTATAATTACTTGTAAATTTATGCTTAAAACAGAGATATTTGTTTATCTTTATATATCTTCTCCATTTTATAAGTTCTCTAGAGAGAGTTCTAATGGCAACTTTCGTTTTCATCAAGGAAGGCTTCCTTATCAGAAAATTATAGTCAAGGGTAATGAAACATCTTGTTTCCCTTTCTTCGCCTTGTAAATGAATACTTGAAACTAAGATACCAGTTCAAATTTATATTGATCCTATATTTGAAAATACACTTGAGGAAAATTATGATATTGAAAAAACAACTGTGATTCATGTATTTATATGTATAGTTTGACATACAAAGTAAGAAATAAAAAACCTTTGCCCTTTGATGGGCAAAATGTGACATCCCATTTCATATTTAATTTGCATTTGATCACGGTTCAGATAACTAACTGCAAGGCCAGATGAATCTTGAGCCTGCTTACAAGGCTTGTGATCATAATTGTTGATGCAGGTAGACAAAGAGCTTGTCACTCATGATATATTATGGACAAAAACTACCTTCTGTGGAAATGGTTTTTGTTACGAAATTTGGGAGAAAAACAAATAGCAACGGAAACAAAGAAAGCGAAGAACAAACACACAATTAACGTGGAAACCCTTAACAGGAAAAACCACGGGCAGGGAGAAGTAAATCCAATATCGAAAGATTGGTACAAAAGGTGAGCCGAATTGTGCGATACCTTTTTTTAAAAACCCTAATTACAGCCGAAAACTAAATATATATAGTACAGAAGAAACCCTAAAATTGAACAGGTCCACCACAGAGCCCCAAATTTTTCTCCAAAATTAGTTTCACCAAAATGGGTCGCACCGCGAGCTTTTTGAGTCGGGTCAACAAGAATTCGGGTCACTAACTCTAACAATCTCCACCTTGACACGAATTCCATATAAGGAATGAAAAACATACAAAACTCCAATCTTCAATAAAAGTTGCCATCCTCTTCCACAAAAGCCCCTAAAGGCAAAGCTCAACAACAAACACCAACCAAGTCCAAGCAATGCTCAAACTTGGCTACTGGAAGTGCCTTGGTCATCATGTCAGCAGGATTATCATGAGTACTCACCTTGCTGACAACAATATCTCCACGAGCAATAACATCACGTACAAAATGATACCGAACATCTATATGTTTTGTCCTCTCGTGAAACATCTGATCCTTAGTGAGATAGATAGCACTCTGACTATCACAATTGATGACCGTACTCTCCTGCTCAGAGCTCAACTCACCTATCAACGCCCTTAACTAAATAGCTTCTGTCACCGCTTCAGCTATAGCCATATATTCAGCTTCTGTAGTTGATAGTGCAACTGTTGCTTGCAAAACAGACTTCCAACTGATAGAAGTATCTCCAAGAGTAAATACATAACCAGTAGTGGACCTCCTTCTATCAAGGTCCCCAGCAAAATCTGCATCAACATATCCACGTACACCCTCCTTACTTCCACCAAACTCTAAACAAGTGTTAGTAGTGCCTCTCAAGTACCTTAGAATCCACTTGACAGCTTGCCAGTGTTGTTTGCCAGGAGTAGCCATATACCGGCTCACAACACTAACAGCATGTGCAATGTCAGGACGGGTACACACCATAGCATACATCAAACTACCAACAGCACTAGAATAAGGAACATGTGACATATACTCAATATCTCTATCCGACTGTGGTGACATATCAGCAGACAATCTAAAATGAGTAGCTAATGGAGTACTTACAGGTTTAGCGTTCTTCATTCCAAAACGCTCCAGAACTTTCTCAACAAAAGATCTTTGAGTCAAGAAAAGTTTACCTGCAGATCTATCTCTCTCAATCTCCATACCAAGAATCTTCTTTGCCGCTCCCAAATCTTTCATCTCAAATTCACCACTCAATTCTGCTTTCAATCTGTTGATATCGGATTTCTTCTTGGCCACTATCAGCATATCATCAACATAAAGCAACAAATAGATAAATGAGCCATCTTCCAACTTCCTAAAATACACACAGCTATCATATTGGCTTCTAGAATAGCCATGGCTAAACATAAACCCATCAAACCGCTTGTACCACTGACGAGGGGATTGCTTCAAACCATACAAGGACCTTTTCAACAAACACACATGATCCTCTTTTCCTTCAACCTCGAAACCTTCGGGTTGCTGCATATAAATTGTCTCCTCAAGCTCACCATGCAAGAAAGCGGTCTTCACATCTAGTTGCTCCAACTCTAAATCATGCATAGCAACTAGCGCTAACAAAGCACGAATAGAAGTATGTTTAACGACAGGGGAAAATATATCATTAAAATCAACTCCCTGTACCTGTGAATACCCCTTCGCTACTAAACATGCTTTGTACCTCGCATCTTCAACACCAGGAATGCCTTCTTTCTTTTTGTAGACCCACTTGCATCCCACAATCTTCTTATCCTCTGGAGGTAATGCTAACTCCCAAGTGTGGTTCTTATGAAGCGACTCCACCTCTTCCTGCATAGCAATTAACCACTTTGCAGAATCCTCACATGAAATGGCTTCATAATAGTTGCAAGGATCACTGGGACTCTCGATCTCCTGTGCTGCAACACAAGCAAAAGTGACATAGAACTTAATTTCTTTTCTTATTCTTTTTCATTTATTTTTCAAGGATATAAAGACACTAATTTGACATATTTGTCAAAATTAATGGTTTCATGATTTCTTTGAATTTTCCTTCATGATTTCTTTGAATTTTCCTCAACCTCTTCTCCATATTAGCAGTGTCTATTAAGTAGAGTTTCTAATTTTTATGTGTGTCTGTTAACTAATGAATTTCATGATTTCCTTGAATTTGCCTTCTGAATGGTTTTCATGCTTCTGAAATTTCATGATTTCTTTGAATTTACCTTCTGAATGGCTTTCATGCTTCTGAACTTAAGGACCTATAACTTAATTTGCTATATCTCTTTTCCACATTAAGTGCACCTACTACTAAAGTAGAGTTTGTAATAGACAAAAAGAACGTGCTTTTAGTGTGTTCGATGTATAGAAGCAGATTAAGTACTCACTCAGAGAAGAAATGCTCTGTTTTTTTTTTTTGTTTTTTTTTTTTTGTGTCACTGCTAGACTTGACTGCTATGTAAGCTAAATGCTCTGTTTTTGCCCTGTTTTCACATAAGAAAAAGGCTTTGCTTTATTTTTTTTGTTTATTATTATTATTATTTTTACTGTTATTTGTACATTAATATAAAATTCAAAAGGTTGGGAAGTCCTTTTTACTCCATTGATAAGCATGTTACTAATAAGAGAGTGATCTATTCAGGACTCTAAGCTTTACCAGACCGTGACTTCAAGCTTCTAATGTACCTCTCACTTTGAAATCTTACCTTTTTATCAGTAAAATTCCTAAATAAAAAAATAAAATAAATAATCAGATTAAAAGTTAACAAATACATTCATTTCCAAGGAAGAAATTTTGAGTATACAGTGGATAAATTTTAAAGATATAGAACCGAACTAGATTATTTTAAATTTAGTCCAAATAGATTGAATATAAGTTTAATCAACACAATACCATTGGACTAAATAAAATCTGTGATGTAAGCTCATCTTACATGTTCCAAAGCAATAGCATACACCAGAGATAGAGGATGAAACAAACTTAACAAAAGATAAAACAAATTTTCTTTCAATTACAAGTGAATTAATACTTGAAACAAAGATATTTTCTTCAGCTTTATATATTTTCTTTATTATATAATACTTTAAAGAGAATGCTAATAGCCATTTTCATTTTAAGCAAGGAAGGCTTCCTTGCCAGAAAATTGATAGTCAATGAAATAGTTTGTTTTACCTTTCTTTTTCCATAAAATCATTGTAATATATTTTAGAGTTCTGTAAAAAATCTCTGAACCATGCCCCTTTAAGTTTTGGGGTTGGAAAAAAAACTAATAATTTTGATATTTGTTTTAAAAAAATAGATCATATGTCCTTTTATGTTAAAGTTGGTGACTCGAATTTTTATTAATCCAACTCGAAAAGTTCGCTGTGCGTCCCATTTGATGAAATTTATTTTGAAAAAAAAAATTTAGGACTTCATGGTGGTAGCAGAGGTAGACAGCCAATAGGCCGGAGACCGTAGTATAGACCAGAGATAGAGGATGAAACTAATTTATGCTCTAAGGTGATCTTATATGTTTCTAGTAATAGTATACACCAGAGATAGAGAGGATGGAACAAGCTTAAGAAAAGATAAAACAAATTTTCTTTTGATTTCTTGTGAATTAATAACTTGAAACAGAGATATTTTGTTTACCTTTATATATCTTCTATATTATATAATACTCTAAAGAGAATGCTTCCTTATGAGAAAATTGATAGTCAATGAAATAGTTTGTTTTACCTTTCCTTTTTCATAAAATCATTGTAACATATTTTGGAGTTATGCTTAAAATCACTGAAACATGTCCCTTTTAAGTGTTGGGGTTAGAAAAAAACTAATAATTTTGACATCAAAACAAAAGAAGAAAAAAAAAAAAAGATTCTGTGTCCTTTTACTTGTCCTTGTCCTTGTTCTTGGACAGTTCTTGCTGCGGTGGAATAACACTTGCATTAACGGAGGAAGAAGGATCCAACAAAATGTTGATGATGGTAACTAAGAGAAAGAGACTAGCCTTCCAATCCACTATGTGCTGAAAACATAACATATAATGATATTATATGTTATTATAATATAACAACATCCGCTAGTCACGCATGGTCCCAAAGTGATAGTGGTCTTCCACTAGTCACTTTGCTTTGCCAAGAAATTCTTTGTTTTTCTAGCATCCACTACAGTTGGCCCCATGCCAATATACACTGTTTGTTTTGTCCTTGTGTATATTTTGTCCTATCAGTAAGTAATTATTGAAAATTTCGGTAGGAAATTTTAATGTTTAGCATTTAGATTCTTTCATGATCTTTGAGCGACCACACACAATGACAGATTGTGTTTTTGCACCATTAGACACTATTCGACTCGATCAAAATTGCAGAATTCATCTCATGCCAGAATTCTTCAACGAAAATTAAACGCACCATTGGTTCAGTACCAAGCTATATTCCATTAAATTCTTTGTGAAATGAATAAATAAATAAATAAATAAATTAGTAAATAACCAACTATAACTAATGAAAATGCAACGATACAGAGAAAGAAAATGCAAACACAAAATACATAAAATACTTGTTCTTTGTCGATATAATTATATGGAAGCTTGGAGTTGGTTTCTTAACCACTGCCACATTGGAAGCCATAAAAAATCATGGGGTACACATTGTGTACTGACATAGATTCTGATATGGTACACATGATCAATAAAATAGAGCCATGTGTACTATTAATTATTATGTCAGATTAAAAACCTAAATCAGTTCTTGGGCTTTAACGTCTTTGTTTCCGTTAACTTTTTCTTTTGTTTTTTATTTTTTATTTTTTTATTTTTTATTGGACAAGAGATCGTATCCCCTGTTGGTAAAAATCTGATACTAGTATTACTCCACAAATATGAGAGTTAGCAATTTTGAATTGAGCACACAAATTGCGTATGATTGTATAATTCTAATTCTGCCACAAAACCTGTAAAGTTTATGCTATTTTTATAGGGATTTTTTTCTTTTTCCGTTGGTGAATATTTTTATAGCTAGTCGTTGATGGTTTGTGAGGCTATATTGTTAATTTCTATATCTACAAATTAAAATAAAATAAAATAACCGTGATTGATAATTTAGCATATATATCAATTTTGAGATGCTCCTAATAGTGCCATAGGTTGGCGCTGTACATAAAAAAATTTGGATAATTATCAATTACTAGGCTTGAAATTGATTTTTGAATTAGTTGATTTGTAAAAAATCTAATTTACCTTTCTATGTCAAGAAAAATATTAAATTATTATTTTCTCATTTACTCTACAGTGATGTGTATATTAAGAGAACATTATATACTCGAGATTGCATATATATATATATATATATAATGACTAGCGAAATTAACAAAAAGACAAATAGATTATATTTTTTTAACATATACGGTTAAATAAAACAAGGATGCCATGAAGTATTGATGTTTATTCTAAAATAAAGGGTAAATAGTCTTTTAAAACCTCTGGCAAGGTAGATTAACCTTCTTTTTTTTTTAATTTTTTTATAAAGGAAAAAGATGGGTTGTGTTGTCTATACTGCCTTATTGTATGATGTTTATAAATTAACATCATCATGACAGATATTAATAGATAAAGTACTGATTCTTTAAGGTTGATATACATGCATCATTTTTACCCCCTCTCTGATATGGAAGTGGAGATCGAGATTCCAATTTAAGATCATTGTTGGAGAAAATAATGATTTAATTGCTTGATTGTCTAGCATATGGAGCCATACGAGGTTTTTTTATAAGTGAGAAAAATACGGGTCTATGTTCTTTATTAATTAGTGTATAAAACAAAAGTAGCATGTAAATATAGTATATATGGAAAGGCAAAAGCCAACAAACGTAAATACAACAGCAGAGACAATGAAGAACATGTATCCCCTACGGCACTAGATGGAGCTAACTGGCCTAAACAGTCATATTGGAAAACACTTGAAACTTTATTGTTATTTGTCGGTCTAACATCAGCATCTGTATCATGGGGACACAATCAGTGTCGCGGTGGAGATGAGCCTTGATGGGGTATTGGAGGACTAGGTGGAGGTGGACATAGGCGTCGCGGCGGGGGAGGACTAGGTGGAGGTGGACTGTGTGGAGGTGGAGATAGGCGTCGCGGCGGAGGACGATTAAGAGGAGTGCCCAATATAGGATTGAGCCAACGAGTACTATGTAATGATCGAGATTTGATTACACCGCTATCCGGTACAACATCCAATCTAGAGGACAAAACATAGAATAATGGAGTTGAATATGAGGAAGACGATGAAGAACCCCCATAAGTGCTTAAACATGGAACAAATATTAATAAAAGCGTATGGATGAGAACCAGTAAAGTAAATGTTGGAGCCACATGACCCATTTGCTTGCTGCTACAACTACTTACTAATATCCCTTTCTTATAACTCAGATATTGAAGCTACCTTCATATCTATGCTATGCATATTGTGTTAGAAATTTTATGGATCTAAATATGCATAATAAATTCCATAAATCATAAATTACTAACCTCCAAACGCAGTCATTGATAAATTAGATCTTTAATCCTGCAAAATAGAAAACAATGTAAAGTAGTGCCTATGGACACACTACTCTCAAACCACTCTCAGATCTCTGAAAACCCTAATATCAAAATACCGTATGGCATCATTTGTTTGCTTGCCCTAGACCATTAAATAGTCTCTGCAAGTCAGACTTATCCATTAATTTTGACACACATAAAATAATAATAATTTGATAATATAATTATACTAGGAAAAATATGGATAAGTCATTGGGTTTATAAAGAGAGTTGGTCCTCCAGTCCAATGGGCCAACTGGAGTCTTATAGAGAGTGTGTGACCAAGGGCCCTACTACAAAATAATAAAATAAGTCAGTCCCATTAATGGCATAAATAGGCCCTGTAAGTGAGTAATTGATTATGTCAAGTCCACAAATATTAATTTAATTCAACATTCTCCCACTTGGACTGCATAATCATCATCATATAAAATCCAAACTCACTTACTATAGAATCTCCCGAACCATAATGCCATTTCATCCAAATATATAGTATACCGACAGGGCATAACAATATACTAGACTAGGCAGTAGAGATTCTCTCAGTAAATCTCCCAAAACATGTTACCATTTCAACTGAGCACTTTGCATGCCATAAACTCAGTCTAGGTAGTAGAGATTTACCTAACCATGTGCAATCCCCCAACACACAAAACCATTTCATTCAAGCACATTGCATATCGACAGGATACAACAATATACCCAAACTAGGTAGTAGGGATTCACCATGGCACCTGTGGATCAACATACACATATACATAGACTAATAGTCTCAACAGCCTGTAAATACAAGGAGCAATAATATGTGTAATAAATCATCTTATAAATAAATAATGATCCACATACATCAATGTATTAAAATATTCAAAGAAATAAATAATTCTCAACATGGATATTACTACAGAAAACATAACAAACTCCCACTGACCCACAGCAGTCTCAACTGCCTAACAATCCCATACGGGACACATGCTCCTCAAATATGCCTACCAGTAAAGCCTTGGTCAGTGGATCTGCCACCATGCTATAAGTCGGCGTGTGAACAACAGTAATGAGGCCCTCTTCAACTTTCTCCTTTACCACAAAATATTTCACATCAATGTACTTCGCACCAGGAGTACCTTTTAAATTATTGGAGAAAGACACCGCTACAGTATTATCACAATACATCATAATAGGCCTCTCAATGGAGTCAACCACTCCTAAATCACGGATAAAATTCCGTAGCCAAACTGCATGACGAGTAGCCTCATAACACGCCACATACTCTGCCTCCATAGTCGAGGATGCTGTCACTGACTACTTGGCACTCCGCCAAGACACAGCACCTCCTGCCATGATAAATATATAACCAGTGGTAGATTTCTTATCATCCACACAACCTTTATAGTCTGCATCACTATAACCCACTACTTCAAGAGAGTTGGTGCGACGATATGTCAACATATGATCTTTAGAACCCTGAAGATACCTAAAGACCTTCTTAACTGCTTGGTAATGAATAGGACCAGGATTGCTCATAAATCTACCAAGCACACCCACAGCAAAGGCTATATCAGGCCGTGTACAAACTTGAGCATACATCAAACTACCTACTGCTGAAGAATAGCGAACATTCTTCATTGCCATCCTTTCTCTATCATTCTTGGGACACTGATCTTTAGAAAACTTTTCACCTTTCGTAACCGGTACACTTCCAGGAGAACAATTATGCATATCAAATCTCTTAAGAATTCTATCAATATAAGCTCTCTGAGACAATTGCACTACATAATTAGTCCTATCTCGAACAATCTTGATGCCCAAAACAAAAGAAGCCTCACCAAAATCTTTCATATCAAAATGGCTGCACAACATCTGCTTTGTCTCAGCTATACTCCGACAGTGCCTGTAATAAGGTGAGAGAAGTTAAGTCAACCGAGCGAAAAGTAGACCAGAGTCCAAGGCACATCCCTATTATACATATATACATATATATATATTTATTATGTATATACAAAGAGAAGTTGGAAATTTTGGTATGATATTAAAGGGAAGCTTCAAGTGGCATGCAGGGAGAAGAATTTCATGCCAGTCAATTTCTGAAAAGGCTATAAATAAAAATTAAATAAATTGATAAAATAAAACCAGTTTCTTTGACGAACATATATCCAATTATGTAATGACATATGTACTACTGTTGACTGACACAACCTCGTATTAGAAAGCCAAGGGGGGCCCAACCCTGATTCAAACCATCCGTTTTTGTAAACCCATCTTTCTTCTCCTCTCCAACAAGCCCTCTTATCTCAATCACAGCTTACCATACATGGATGTTATTATTTCTATTTGTATCCGACTGATAATTCATATAAGAAATAGCAGGACTCATGTAGTATTATTCAAAAGGCAACATAGACTAATTGGTAAGTAACTATTAGGATACATGAAATTAAGAAGAGAATCTTCACTTTCTGCATTTATAGCCGGTCAAATAAGATGCACTTCGAAACTAATTCTTCATCAGCATTATATATATATATATATATATATAGTAATTTTCTCATGTAAACCTGAATAAAAATTTATCTGGGATTTCATCCCATTACCAATAATATAATGCCTTTTACGGCCTAATTATTGATAATAAAAAAAATTTTGAACAAATTTTTATTCACTTCGTTTATAGAAACATTAATTATTCAACTAGAATTTAGATATTCTTGTTTTTCAATAATGACTTCAACATTTTACAATTTGAATTAATTACCTAATAAGCCAAATAGAGTTTTATTTTATTTATGGCTGTAGTATTTCAGAATATATAGATACAAAAAAAACAGTCCATAAAAAAAAAATAGGAAAAAAAAAAAACAGTCCCAAAACTGCAGTTGATGGTGGCAAGCAACCGTGGGATACTACCATGGAAAAAAGAGAGTTCATTAGTTCAGCAGTATTTGAATTTATACCATAAAGTATCGATGTTTATTCTAAAATACAAGGGTAAATAGACTTTTTATAAATCAGTTTTAGTCAAAAATCAACTTCAAAAGTAGTAGCATGTAAATAGTAAAAAAGGTAACAGCCATTAAACATAAATACAACAGAGAAAATGAAGACATATATTTTCCGTATGGCACCAGATGGAGCTGACTTGCCTAAACAGTGATGGAGAACACTTGAAACCTTATTTTATTTGTTTGATCGAACATCAGCGTCTGTATGGGGACACAATCAGTATCACGGTGGAGATGTTAGCAGTGATGAGGTTTAAGCAGGCGATGGAGGGGCTCGTGGAGGTGGAGGTGGGTGTTGTTGGTGCCCATCAAGAGTACTGCCCAACATTTGATGCGGTGGAGGAGGTGGAGGTGGGGATGGGTCTGTCCGATCAAGAGTGCCCAACATAGCATGCGGCAGAGGATTGTGCATAGGATGTAATCGAGATCTAGAGGATAAAACACAGAAGAATGGAATTGAATCTAAGGAAGACGATGAAGAACCTTCATGACTACTAGAAAATTGAACAAATATTAATAAAAGCGAATGGATGACAACTAGTAAAGTAAATATTGGAGCCACATGACCCATTTGCTTGGTGCTACTACTACTTATTAATTAAATTCCCTTTCTTAAAAGTCCTCAATGGAGCTACCTTTATGTTATACATATATATACAAGGTAGATACATATATGGCTATTAAGGTGATCAATACCTTTAACCAATGGATAAGAACTAACGAGTCGAAGAGAAAGGCTCTCATCGTTGCGCTGCATATAAATAATAATAATAATAATAATAAATAAATAAACAACGGCTATGTAATCCCATTATATAAAAAATCAAATTAAATAAATAAAACTCTCTTAATTAATTAATTAGTCCAATGTTGATCAGCTCTTATATTTTCAATTATTGGAAAGTAACGTTAATATATATTATTACATAGATTTTCTATTCGTTATAGCTTTTATTCGTTATAGCTTTTAGGATATATAATGATTTAATATGATATTAAAATCTTGTGATCAAAAAGTTTTTTATTGGATTCTTGATATCCATTTGAATTTATAGTTGTGCTGTATTATTGTTTGAGTTGGGTTGAATTGTTATTTGTTTTATTTAGTACTTCTCTATTAATGGACTTACACGTGATATGGTGTTTTAACATGGCTTATGCCTCATTTAGATTTGTATTTGTGTTGAGTTATTGTCATTTAAGTTTTAACATCCAAAAACAGTTTTTATTTTGTTCTCTTCTCCTAATCCAAATAGAAAATGGTTATTTATATTGTTGTAATATTCGAAGAGGTTAAGACTCGCCAAGTTATAAATACAATACATGATTTTTAAAAGGCTACAACGTAAGTATTTAATTAAATAACACAGGGATCGGATTTATCACAATATAATATATTTCTTTTAAAAAATTAAGTTTATATGTGCCTCGTCTATGCCCCACCCTTTTTTTTTTTTTTTTGGGTATAAATTGGAGAGAAGCATTTCATCGCTAGGCTACAATAGACAATGTGAAGGCAGTATGACATCTTAGCTACTTGTAAAACATATCCAATTAAGTAATGACATGTGCACGACTATTTGGCACCACCTTATATTAAAAAATCAAAAATAGAGCCCAACCCCGCTTCTTACCTTCCATTTTTCCTAAACCCATCTTTCTTCTCCTCTCCACCAAGCTGCCAATCTCAATCAAAGCTTACAATAGATGAATGTATATTATTCTATTCGTATCCGATCAATAATCCATATAAAAAAAAAAAAAAATAGCAGGATTCATATGTAGTAGTATGTAAAAGGCACCAAAGACTAATTGGTAACTAACAAGGACACATTAAATTAAGAAGAGAATCTTCGCACGGAATATGTATTGCTGGTCTAATTAGGTGCACTTGGAAACCAATTCTTCATCAACATTATATTCATATATATATATATATATATAATTCTCTCGTTCAGCAAACCTTACAAAAATTTGTCCAGAATTATATTCTATGACCATATGGATGTGCTAAATTACCGCCAGCCCTATTAGAGGAGATCAGAATAGAATGCAATGGATTTCGAGGAAGAAGAGTACAGAAGCATCATCAGACAACATGAAAATAAAGTTTCATGAATCAGAATTGTAATAGAAATATGGGGCCACATCCATTTCCTGCTACTAGTTGTCTTTATTCTTTTGCAACTCAGATTTTGCCTGAAAAGGTTTGCTACCCTTATATAACATTATATTATTAATATATATAGTAAATATATATATATATATTGGAGGTATGCGCAAAAATCCGAGAGTCCAAAATCCCCCCCCCCCCCCAAAAAAAAAAAAAACAAAAAAACAAAAAACAAAAAACACATAGTTCAGATGGAGCCCAATCCGGCTTGACTGAGGCTGTCTAATTTTTTTGGGTTGGGTTTTAAACTTGGGTTTTTTCGAAAAATAGCCACTCTACAACTTCATTTTAGAAAAATAGCAAAAAAAAATTTTTTTTTTAAAATAACCACCTTTTAGTACATCAGGATCAAAATACCCTTTTGTACTTTTTTTTTTGGTCTATTTTCTCTACCGAAATGCAACTTTGTTTTAGTTTGTTGTTTTTGGTTTTTTTTTTTCCTCCATTCCCTTTTCCTTTCGAAACAGAACTAGGGCATAAAAACAAAGCTTTCCCTTTCCCTTTAGAAACACACCAGCAACGCCATTTTCACTTCAAGCAAAAAACACACCAGCAGCGCCATTTTCACTTCAAGCAAAAAACACACCAGCAGCGCCATTTTCCCTTTCCTTTTAGAAGCACACCAGCAGCGCCATTTTCCCTTTCCCTTTAGAAGCACACCAGTAGCGCCATTTTCCCTTTTCCTTTAGAAGCAGCGTCATTTTCCACGAACTGGCAGAAAAATGGCGGAAAATTGGCGGAAAACTGGCGGAAAATTGGAGGAAATTTTGCGAAAACTGACAAACTGGAGGAAATTGGTGGAAGTTCATATTTTTCGCCAAATTTCCTCCGTTTTTACTGTTTTTCGCGATTTTTTAGTTTTACACAAAATTTCTCCCATTTTCAAACCATATGCCACCTAAGTATCTTTAAAATCACATATAACATCTCATAAATTAATTTCTTGCATACCCATATCAAATAAAAAGCTTAAAAAACCCTAAACTAATAAAACTTACAAGAAAAAAGAGAAAGAGAAAAAACAAAAAAAACACATATTTCCTTACTTTTATCTAATAAGAAAAAAAATAAAATTTTTACCTGATTTTAGTTTGAGATATGAGAAAATACAAAAAAAATGAGAGTGAGAGGCGATGAGATGCAAAGAGTGACCTTAGAGAAACCCCACGAACGGCTGTGTAGAAACCTCACGAACGGCTGTGTAGAGGAAAAAAAGGAAAGGGTAAAAAAAAAACCTTTTGCGTAATTTTCAATTTTATCAAGGGTATTTTTGTCCCAAGGTGGCTAGTTTTTTTAAAAAAAAACAAATTTTTGCTATTTTTCTAAAATGGAGTTGTAAGGTGGCTATTTATCAAAAAAAACCCTTTAAACTTTTGGGAGTAAGCCCAATCTAAAGCTCAACCAATATAGTTACCAATCAGCCTGATCCAAAGCCTAGTTCAAAATCCTAGTATAGTTTTGAATTTTCTCTTTGTTTCTTTAATAAGAGAGTACTATATATACATATATTTGATATTTTGTATTATTGAATAATTTCTTGAATATTTTATAATTTCCAATAATTATTAAGGCAAATAGTGATCAGCTTATTTATGGCTGTAGCTCGGTACTATTTCAAATTAGATACAAAAAAAATAGAGTTCAATAAAAAAACATAGTACAATCAAAAGAACAGAATCCAACAGAAAAACAGAGTCCATTATAAAAACAGAGCCCATAGTAAACTTGAATGAAATTAACACTTTTTTTTTTTTTCTATTGAATAACTTGCATGAAAGTACTTGAACTATACATAAGGAGACGAACAAAATAAGGTAATTAAAGTTGCACCAAAATAAAAAAAATGATTGATTAAAATTATGGAAGTTCCAGTTCTCTTGCCAAGCTGTGTGTTAAAATTCTGATCCAGTGCATAGTTATTTCAAACAAGGAAGCAAAAGTCGATGAAACAGGCGAGATATCACCGATACTTTCGGTTGCTAGCCGCCTTCGACACCGATAGGGGGGAGGGGGGGGGGGGTGGGAGAAGTTTCTGTCCTGGGTTTCACCGATTTGTCACCGGAAACAAAGAAAGTCGACAGAATTGATCGATGTCGGTGAGGGTTTCAGTTTTTGGGTGGATACGGTGGAAATGTTGTGGAAAAATTGGCGGTTGTCGATGGAAATTTCTTGGAGATGTTGGCTGGACTGGGTGTGTGTGTTTGTGTTTGTTTGCATGTTTGTGATTGGTTTGTATGTTTGAGATCGACCGAGAATAGAGAAGACTGAAAAGACCGATCGAGAAGAGAGAAGAGGGGAAAGAAAGGACAGGCCGGAAGGGAGAAGCCGAGATGGCTGACGGGAAAGAGAGGGTCGCCCGGAAGGGAGAAGCTGAGATATGTAGACGCAGAGAGAAGAAGAGGAAAGAGATGGCAAGGGATACGCAAAGAGAATAAGAGGAAAGCGATGGCAAAATACAGGAATTTTTTTATTTTTTATTTTTTGTTGTTGACTTAACAAAACAAAAATTGTGAATGAAAGTATGAAAGTGTCGAAATTGAAAAAAAAAATGTGAATGATAGTGCAAAATGTGAATGAATGATTACTTTGATTTATTTCAAAATGTTAATTGAGTAGGATATCGAAAGTAAAGAAAAAGCAAAATTTTGAAATGAAAAGAGAATAGAAAAATAACTGTAAGTATCAAAAGGAATCTTTTCAGGTGATTTTTTCATAAATTTGATAGAAAATTTTACAGTTGTGAATTCATATGATAACAGTAAATACAGACTGAAAAAGGAAAGCCATTCGATGGAAAGAAAAACTCACGAGAGAAAAATGCGTGGAGAAATAATACAATGAGAGAATTGCGGGAAGAAATAATATACTAAAATAATGATAGACAAGTACTTTGCTATCTTTTTTGCTTTTTTTTAATATTTTTATTACGTTGCATACTTGAAAAGTATAAACATTCACGAGAGAAATTATTTTTTAGTGGTTTATAATTCTAAGGAGGTAAGGAAATGAGTATAGTATAAAAATGCGTGTATAGCAACTCAGTCATATTTTTATGTTTTCAGTCCTTCTTCCTCAACATAAATCGTAGAGAGAGTAAACGCAACGTTTCAGAAAAATGAAATGGAGTGAACACAAAGTTTTCATTGAAGTAATTAGTTTTTAATCTTCTTTTCTTTCTTTATTCAATATTTATATTTATAAAAGGAAGAGCTTTTGGAAGATTCAAGTTAGAAATGAAGTCTCAATTTACAATTTCTTGACCCTCAAAAGTAAGCATTTTAATAACAAATATTGTTAAAATTATGTTTATTATTTAACATAAAATTAACTATATGTATAAGATATGCACCAAATAATTGATTTAATATAAAATTAATTTTGCTTTATAATGTAATATATTATGTAATTGTTCATATATTATTGTTATTATTTATGTTATTATTCTTATTAATGTTGTTATTATTTATATTATTATTATTGTTATTTTTGTTGTTATTATTATTATTATTGTTGTTATTAATATTGTTATTATTTTTTATGTTGTTATTATTATTAATGTTGTCATTATTATTTTTATTATTAATATTATTATTAATGTTGTTATTATTGTTGTTTATTATTATTATTATTGTTATTCTTGTTCTTATTATTATTATTATTATATTTATTATCGTTATTATCCTTATTATTATTAATGTTATTATTATTGGTGTTTTTAGTATTGTTATTATTAGTATTAATATTGTTATTCTAATTATTATTCTTCTTATTATTATTGTTATAGTTATTATTATCATGAATATTAATATCGTTATTATTTTTCTTATTTTTGTTGTTGTTATTATTATTATTATTATTAATGTTGTTATTATTGTTGTTTATTATTATTATTAAAATTATTATTATTGTTATTCTTGTTCTTATTATTATTGTTATTATATTTATTATCGTTATTATCCTTATTATTATTAATGTTATTATTATTGTTGTTTTTATTATTGTTATTATTAGTATTAATATTGTTATTGTAATTATTATTCTTCTTATTATTATTGTTATTATTATTATTATCATGAATATTAATATCGTTATTATTTTTCTTATTTTTGTTGTTGTTATTATTATTATTATTATTAATGTTGTTATTATTGTTGTTTATTATTATTATTAAAATTATTATTATTGTTATTCTTGTTCTTATTATTATTGTTATTATATTTATTATCATTATTAACCTTATTATTATTAATGTTATTATTATTGTTGTTTTTATTATTGTTATTATTAGTATTAATATTGTTATTGTAATTATTATTCTTCTTATTATTATTGTTATTATTATTATTATAATGAATATTAATATCGTTATTATTTTTCTTATTTTTGTTGTTATTATTATTATTATTATTAATGTTGTTATTATTGTTGTTTATTATTATTATTAAAATTATTATTATTGTTATTCTTGTTCTTATTATTATTGTTATTATATTTATTATCATTATTAACCTTATTATTATTAATGTTGTTATTATTGTTGTTTTTATTATTGTTACTATTAATGTTGTTATTATTATTATTATAGTTATTATTCTTCTTCTTGTTATTGTTATTGTTATTATTATCATGAATATTAATATCGTTATTATTTTTCTTATTCTTGTTTTTATTATTATTAATGTTGTTATTATTGTTGTTTATTATTATTATTGTTATTCTTGTTCTTATTATTATTGTTCTTATCGTTATTATTATTAATGTTGTTTTTATTATTGTTATTATTAATGTTGTTATTATTATTATTAATATTGTTATTATAGTTATTATTCTTCTTCTTATTATTGTTATTATTATTATTATCATGAATATTAATATCGTTATTATTTTTCTAATTCTTGTTATTGTTATTATTTTTATTATTACTATATGTTGTCATTATTGTTGTTTATTATTATTATTAATATTATTATTATTGTTATTATTTTTATTATCGCTATTATATTTATTATTATTAATGTTATTATTATTGTTATTTTTATTATTGTTATTATTAATGTTGCTGTTATTATTATTAATGTTGCTATTATTGTTGTTATTATTATCATTATTATTAATGTTGTCATCATTATTTTTATTATTAATATTAGTATTAATGTTAATAATATTATTATTATTGTTATTCTTGTTTTTTTATTATTGTTGTTATTATATTTATTATCGTTATTATTAATGTTATCATTATTATTTTTATTATTAATATTGTTATTATTATTGTTTATTATTATTAATATTAATATTATTGTTATTCTTATTTTTTATTATTATTGTTATTATATTTATTATCGTTATTATTTTTAATGTTGTTATTATTGTTGTTTTTATTATCGTTATTATTAATGTTATTATTATTTTTATTAATATTGTTATTATAGTTATTATTATTCTTCTTATTATTGGTATTATTATTATTATCATGAATATTAATATCGTTATTATTTTTCTTATTTTTGTTGTTATTATTATTTTTATTATTACTAATGTTGTTGTTATTGTTGTTTATTATTATTATTAATATTATTATTGTTGTTATTATTTTTATTATCGCTATTATACTTATTATTATTAATGTTGTTATTATTGTTGTTATTATTATCGTTATTATTAATGTTACTGTTATTATTATCGTTATTATTAATGTTGTCATTATTATTTTTATTATTAATATTATTTTCAATGTTGTTATTATTGTTATTTATTATTATTATTGTTATTCTTGTTTATTATTATTATATTTATTATCATTATTATCGTTATTATTATTAATGTTGTTATTATTGTTGTTTTTATTATCGTTATTATTAATGGTGTCATTATTATTTTTATTATTAATATTATTATTAATGTTGTTATTATTATTGTTTATTATTATTAATATTATTATTATTGTTATTATTTTTTTTATTATTATTGTTATTATATTTGTTATCGTTATTATTATTAATGTTGTTATTATTGTTGTTTTTATTATCGTTATTATTAATGTTGTTGTTATTATTATTATTATTATTATTATTGTTATTTATGTTATTCTTATTAATATTCTTATAAATGTTATTATTATTATTATTATTATTGTTATTAATATTGTTGTTACTGTTGATGTTATTATTGTTATTAATGTTGTCATAATAATAATAATAATTATTATTATTATTATTGTTACTACTCTTATTATTATTAATATTGTTAATTTTTTATTATTGCTATTGTTATTATTTTGGTTATTATTATTATTGTTGTTATTGTTATTATTTTTATTATCGTATTATCCTTATTATTATTAATGTTGTTATTTTTGTTGTTTGTATTATTATTATTAATATTATTAATATTGATATTATTATTATTGTTATTATTATTTTTACTTGTTATTAATATTGTTATTTTTCTTATTCTTATTGCTGTTCTTAATATTATTATTAACTTAATAATTATTTATGATTATTAAAAGGAAAAATGGAAAGTGATAGCGGAAAAGCAGATCCAGCTTGATCACATTGTATTCCAATTGAAGGTAGCAGGTATGGTACAATTTGCAAATATTGTAACCATAAAATGCAAAGTGGTGGAATAACAAGATTAAAGTATCATTTAGCACATTCTGATCCAAAAAGTATTGTCAAAAAGTGTCCCAATATACCTCCAGAAGTGAAGAAAGAGATTTACAATTATTTGAGGAAGAAAGAACATGCAAAATTGAAAAAAAAGACAATGGAGGAAGATATTAGTAATGAATTACGGGATAACTTAATTCCATCTCAGAGTAATTATGATGATAATAATGACGATGATGATGATGGTGATGGTGATGATATATATATATATATATATATATATATATATATATATATATATATATATATATCCAGCTGATATGCATTCTGATGAAAGAGACTTATATAAAGCTGCAATTTGTGCATCTAAACAAGACAGATGGGAAAAAGAACAAGGAAGAAACTTTTTTAACCCTAGAGGTCAAGGATCAGGATTTTCTCGAGAAGATGGTAGTCAACCATGTGCTCAATTCCGTATACATTTCCATCGACATCGATATCTTCTTCACTGTCTTTAACTTTATTAGGCAAGTTGTAGACTGATACCACTTATTCTAATTGAAAATTACAGGCCTACTAACGCATTGTCTGAATATATTGTCAAAGTCAATTGCATTCAAAGCCTTTTGCGTTAGCTACTTAATAAAGTCAAAAAGAGACAGAGCAGGAAGATGCATTGATACAACACTAGAGAAATTTTTTCGTGGAAGTTTGAAAATTTTAATTAAATTAATATATATATTTATTTATTTACTTATTTATTCTATACACCGACCAATACATTATGGAATTTTGATAAAGGAAGTTATTAGCGTACTAATATCAATGAAATATTGTACTTCTCATGGATTAGCCAGTTTAGATTTCTATATTCCAATGACAACAGAAAATTAACAGAAAAGAAACAGAGACTAATATGTAACAAGCTTGTTTTTTCTGTGTTAAATAGCTAAATGATTTTGACGAAGGGAAACAAACAACAATCATGGAAATTAATGTTAAATAAATAAATATTTGTAGATTTAACATAATCAGTTACTCATTTACATGGTCCATTTATGCTATTAATGAGACTGATTTGTTTATTATTTTGTAATAGGACCTTTGATTATATACTCTTTAGTAATTTGGTTTAGCCAATTGGACTCGAGGACTAACTATCTTTATAAGCCATTGAATTGCTAACAACTCACGCACCTCGTACATGATGCAGTTAAGTTTTTTAAAGCTACCTAATGCCAAAATGCTGTCGTCCCTGTTAAATCACTTAAGCTCGTGTCACAAGCCTATTGGCTTATACCAAAAACAAAAAAACTTCTCTCTCTCCTTCCTTGACTCTTTGCTTGTGTTCGAGCGGCTGAAGCTCAATAAAGGCTTCAAAACTTCACTGATTCTTGAGGATTAAATATTCACAAAATATAAATCCAGAGGACAGAAAGGAAATTCTTGTTCATTAAAGTTGACACTTCTTGCAACAAAAATTCTACCATTGGAACTAAGCATTTGTATCCTTTGTACTCAGCACTATAACCAATAAAAACACACTTTTCAGTATGAAACTGGAACTTTTGAGTATGATAAGGCCTTAAGAATGGATAACAAGTGCTGCAAAAGACCAAGAATTCATAATTAGGAACTTTATCAACCAAAACTCGATAAGGACTCTTGGAATCAAGAACTATAGTAGGCAATCTCTTTATAACATACGCAGCTAAGCGAAAAGCTTCTCACCAATAAAACAGAGGCATATGAGCTTGAGCAAGAAAACATAGATCAACTTCAACAATATGACAATGTTTCATTTCAGCTCGACCATTTTGCCAATGCATATGAGGACAAGACTGATGAAAAATTATACCAAAAGATTGCAAATATGGAAGGAAAGACTGGTACTCACCTCCCCAGTCTGACTGCAAGCATTTGAGTTTGGTATTAAACTGCCTTTCAACCATTATGTGAAATTGTTTAAAGATAGCAAGAGCTTCTGATTTAACTTGCATAGGATAACTCCACGTATACCTTGAAAAATCATCAATAAAGTGTATGTAACATCGAAAACCTCCCTTTGAAATAGTGGAGGCTGGTCCCCAAATGTCAATATGAATAAGTTCTAGAGGTGCTGAAGCTCATGAATCAGACAATGAAAAATGACAGAGATGACTTTTACCAAACTGACAAGCTTCACAAATGAAGAATTTTTATTAACATGAAGACTGGATTGATACAAAGAAAGAACTTTGCTAATGACAGCAGCTGAAGCATGGCCTAATCTCTAATGTAAGATATCAATATCAACACTCTTCTTATTTTGACTAGACAGACCACAAAAAGAATTGTCAACTATGGAATTGTTACAAGTAGGAGAAAAATATAAATCAGAAGCTAAAACTGAATTACAATCTGTTTTAACCAAATCAACTTTGCCATGAACATATGTGGGTTTATTGGACATAGAACTAAAAGGAAATATTGCTGTCATCAAGAGCTGTACATATGAACAATCATCTTCAACATTTTGACATTCAGCTACAACATGCTTCTGAAAAACATCATTAACTGTGGTTGAGAGACATGTTGCTGAATTATTTGCACAAGACATGAAAGTTTCAGATTGAGAAGTTAAATGTGAACTACAAACTTCATTAGTAGAACCAACAGTTCCTGACAGCACACAAACAGCTTAATTTGAGTCTAGACTAGTATGAAAATAATTGGTAATTGGTAACGGCAGGTTCTTCAACCGCAACCACTCAGGTTTTTGACCAAGCTTTTTATATGGTATTTGAAGCTTGTACAGCGCATCTTCAAGAATTCCTTGGAGTATAATTTTTCCTATCTGTTTGTCCAAGCAACTTTTAGCATCAAATTCTACCAACACATTATGAGAACTGAGCATTAGGACCAGTGGAGATGTAAGAAGGCTGGAAATTGTTATTCAGAGAATTAAAACCAGCATTAATCCCATGATTTCCTTGAAAAATTGAATTACCAGTATTAGAATCCCAATAGTAACAAACATTAGCCATATAACCAATAATTCCACAGATTTGACATTGAGGCCTCCAACCACTGTTACTTCGACATCTTCCTCTGCCTCTTCCATAAAATCCTCTGCCACGATTATCAAAATAACCACCTCGTTCAAAATAACCAGAAAGAACAGATTTGCCAGAACCAGACTCATCATTATAGAAAGAATTAACCATTTGCAGTGTAATTCCCATTTGAAGCATCAGAATGAGTAGCAGGATTGACAAAAGTAGAGAAAGAAGATCGAGGATTATTAGAATTTAGTTGCAGTTGATGATTTAAAGCAGAAACAAGATTTAAAGATGTGAACATAACCAGAAACGCTATTCTGCTCAAGAGTGGTTTCATAATGAGCCAGATAATTATTTACTTCTTGAAGACTTGGTGAAGGTAGACTGCTGGTGTAACTGACTCTAATGGTTTCATATTCTGGCCCTAAACCTATCAATATACATATGACAAGCTCTTTCTCTGAAACAAGGAATCCTCCAGCAAACAATTGATGAGCTATCTTCTTCATCTTTTTGCAGTATTCAATAACCTTCATTGCACCTTTCTTTGTTGTTTGCAATTCATTCCTGAGTTGAATCATTGTGACCTCTGAGTGAGAAGCATATGTTTCTCCAATAGAGATCCAAACACGTCTTGAAGTCTTCATTCCAACAAGATATCCAAGCTCTTCAAATTCAATGGCAGAAATTAACCAACCAAGGAAAAGCTGATCTTGAAGAATCCATAGCTGCTGATCAATGGAGTAATTTGACAGATCTGTTTTTATTATTATTATTTTTTAATCGTACAAAGCAATTACAGAGAAAGAAAAGCTTTCATACAAAATAAGCCTTCACACCTTGTTTCTGCAACTTTCTAACTAAATTAGTTAGAGCTACTAACTATAAAAGGCCACGTCAGACAATTAGTTAAAACAACTTGATTAACAGATAAACAAAGACAAGCTGATGTGGAACATGCCGACGTGGGACGAGCTGTCGTGGAACACCATACTAACATGCTTTGACGAAAGAAAAAGTCTCCGCTTTATTTTTACCTTTTTTTTTTTTGCTGTTATATTTATATTAATAAATGAATAATACAAAAGGTTGGGAAGTTCTTTTCTTGATTAATAAACATGTGTACAATACGAAAGTCGTCTGTAAAGTACTGACAAATAATGACGTGCTTAGTAACTTTATGAATGCCTTGTAGTTTTTATACTTTTACCGAGAACTAAGATATTAGAGACAGAGCTATTAAATATTCATCAAATAATATGATTAATAATATTATAATATTTAATTAATTATTTATTTATATATTTAAAAATTTATTTATTCATATTTAAATTATATAAATATATTAATTAATAATATATTAACGTATATAATTTATAAATATTTTTGATAAATATTTAGATACTTATAGCATTATCATAGACACTCATACTTACTTTACATTTCATAATTTTTAGTTTTTCTATAACAGATTTTTTTTTTCTTTTTTTTGTAACGATTATAACGTGGCTTTTTTTCTTTTTTCTTTTTTTTTTGGGGGGGTTGGGGTGGTATAATGGACTGTTCGACCCTTTTGTTTAATTGTTTCATTGTTTTTATTAAGTATACATATTCAGGATATTATAAGCACCAATTATGAACAGATTAATTGCTTCATCAAACAATAAAAAAATAAAATATAAAATATAAGTCAATATACTAGGATATATATATATATATACAGTCATTTTCACGTTCATTAAAATACGGATTAGCACCTATCCTTAATAGGACGCGCATGAACATGGAACGAGCCATGGCGGGGTTATGTTAGCTTGTTATGTGCTGGATAGGAGGTATCACACAGAATGACAGATAATGGTTTTACTCCGTTTAATGCAGTATTAGGCTTTTAAGCTAATTACCTGGCAGAATGACACGCAGAAGGAAACAACTTAATAGTACATCCCTAAGAAGTGCTTTAGTTGCTTTGCTTGCTGTAAGAACTTGCCATTCTACTAAGATGAGATTGGCTCAGTAGCAAGAATAATATTAACTAATTAAGCAGATCCATACACAATGAAAAGTATTTTTGGATAAGAATCCAATGCAATTTAAAGAACCCCTCTTTAATACACAAATCAGACTTGGAATTTACGGGATTATGAAGATTAACATTAGAGAAAGAAACCTTCTTTGGAGATTGTTAAGGGTCATTGGCTTAAATACATATCCTATATTGTTGGAGAGCTAATTATAAATTTTGTCCCTTAACCAATAGATTTAAATATAAAATTAGGCACTACCTAAGCAGCCAATTTTATGAAGAAGAAAAGTAAAAGGTTTTCTACTCATTCTCATTGAATGTTCAATGCAAGAAAGATGAAAATATTATTTGTTAAATTAAAGAATGTAACTTTTTATTTTCTTTTTATTTTTGTTAATTTATATCCAAAATTAACTTATTATTTTCTTCCTTAAAAGTTTCCAACCTTAAGGATCACATGGAGCATTTCAAGATTCTTAAGAATTTGAAAAGATAGGTATATCTCACTTATATTATGAGAACTGGTATGAAATCTTCTCACCACCCAACATAAAATGCATATATATATATAATTATCATAATGAATTATACAGAAAATTTATTGTATGTCACGGTTCAAGATCGGTGTATTTTTGGACTCGTATTCCATATTTTTATGATGTTCGTAAAGTTAGAGTATAACTTGGAAAGAAGAAATATCCATATTCATCATCCTTTTATGGAGTTCAATATTGATCATGATATGGGAGGGCATCCTTCCACATCTACCTTTTGGATTGTTCCTAACATTTGGTAAAGGCGTATTAGAATGGAGTATGTTGCAGTTAATGGCATGTTTATTGCAACTTCTTGATATATATGTATAAATATTCAAATATATATAGAGAGAGAGAAATTATATGGTATGGACTGTTCACATACGGATCTACAATATTGACGATGGTTTTTGAAAAAATCGTCTTCAATACTATCACACAAAAACAATATTGACGATGATTTTTTAATCAATACTATGGATCTGTATGTATATCATTCACATTGTAGCATTTCTGTATATATACATGTTGGAAATTTATTTATGTGGTGAATTCTTTTCTATAATTCTAATGATTATTGATAACAAGTGATAAAAGGTTCCTTTCAAAATTGAAAATTTTCTGACCAAGTATTCGGTTCAATATACTTTTTTTTTTTTTCCTTTTTTACTTTTGTTTCTTTATCCTTCGTATACAATATTTATAGCTCTTATGTACTTTCAAGATCCTGTGTATATGTGTGTCTGTATACATATATATACATTCCTTCCAGTTATGAAAATTTTCTAATCAAGTATTTGATTCAATATAGTTTTTCGTTTTTTTTCCGTCGTATACAATATTTATAGCTCATTATGAGCTTTCAAGATCCTCTATATATATATATATATATATATATATTATACATATATATATATTGAGTTAGAATTTAAGAATCTAAAAGTAATTAAAACCAGTAACTTTTATGCATCTCCTCTAAAGTTTTAATATTTTACCTTAAATTATTCATATAATACTAGCAGATTCATATATAATCAATGCATATACAAAATACATACATAAATGTCATATTTTACAACCAGCTTTGCTTTTTAATTTTTTTGTTTTTAGTTTGTTTTATTATTTAATTCTAAAGTTTATTAAAAGATAATTATCATAGAAATATATTATATTTTGGGATGTTTTCTTTAAAATTAATCAATCAATTAGCAATTCAATTATGAATAGCCATATTTTATTAATTTATTTATAATTCTAAATCATATAATAAAATTAGCACAAATCAAAGCCTAATGACATTTTTCCAAGTTAATAGCGATAACATGGAATAAATCTAACCATTAAATTTTAAAAGTTAATGTGGCACAATTTGGGTAATCCAAATTGTGATCCTCCATTTCAAATGAAGTGGAGTGGATTCTTGTCCTTCCATTTGTGGGCGGAAAAAGACTTGTGGCCTTTGGGTTCTACGCGCAATTATGTACTATAATCTCCACTCAATAAACAATAAACATAAAACAACTAAAAAAAAGAAAAAATTACACGATATAAACATGAAACAAAACATAAAATTCCATGTCGGTCATACATACTACTTGAGGTATACATAGACATAATAGCATAATAGTACATTCACCAATCAATTGTTAATTACCACATTTATAACCAATATGACCACCAATAATATGATAATATTTTATTGATTTATATTTGTAAATCAGATATCTATTTAAGGATAGGTTATATTATAGTTTTTCAATTCATTATATATTGACTTACATTATTAAATTTGTCATGTAATTTGGTAAATATTTTTTATAATTAAGCAATTTGGCTCAAACATTATTGTTCACAAACTATAGTTTCATATAGTGTAGTTAAAAAAAGGTATTTTTTGAGAAAGTATTTTGGCTTAGTTGGTAAGCCATTCATAATTACAATTGAAATGTCATAGAATCAAGATATCAAAATGAGAGGGAAAAATTATTGAATTTGATAATATGAATATATATATATATTTGGAGAAAGTGTTGTATATCTTGCTGAACGAATTGTTAGTACAATACAAAAAATTCAAATAGAAACAAGAGGAGAAGGATATAATTCCACAATTTCGGTGCATATATATATTACCCATTTTTTCTGGTTAAGTATCCATTTTTCCTTTTTTGTTTAACATTTTAATTAATAACCGGAAGCAGCAGAAGTCTTTATCTTAATTTCTTAATTGAACTGAGAATAAATTATTCCTATATATTTTGAACTAACAAATGTTCATTGCGAAAAATTTACTGGTTATTCTCAATTT
Source organism: Ziziphus jujuba (assembly GCF_031755915.1). Lineage (NCBI taxonomy): Eukaryota > Viridiplantae > Streptophyta > Magnoliopsida > Rosales > Rhamnaceae > Ziziphus > Ziziphus jujuba. The sequence goes on along the minus strand of NC_083381.1, from coordinate 19,664,855 downwards.
GGACCTTATAGTTCTTCGAGTTTCCCACCTTTTCAATCTTTTTCAAGGGTGGTGCCTTTTGCACGACCAAATTTGCTATCTCCACTATGTTTTTATATATAATTACCAAAAAGTCCATTTGATTTATTTCTCTTTTTAATTAGTTGTTCAGTTTTCTTTAGGGTTAGGTTTCTTCTTAATAGCCCACTTAATAGCCCTCAGCAACAGCAAAGAAATAGCAGCAATCAGACATAAATGCTGATGACTTGTAGCTAAGATCGGTAACAAACCTCTCCAATCCAAATAATTACTGTTTTTTTTTTTTTTTTCACCGGTGATTATTGAGTTTTCATTTTTCATTACCATTTGTGGTGGAGGAATCTTGTACCTATCTATCTTGCCTCTTATGGCATGGATGATTATATTATTGTCGATGGTGGCTGTGGGAAGTAGTTTGTATCCTAATGGAAAAGTCAACAAAAGTTTTAGATAAGATTGAAATAAAAATCGTTGCACCAATTGGTTAAAAACTGATGCAGAAGAGAAAGTATGTTGATTAAGATAAGAGCTTAATCCCATAACGAAAGAAAAATTGGTTAAAATTTTCAAAAAGAAAAAAATAGAAAAAAAAAAAAAAGAAACAAAAAAGGTTTTTAAGTAATTTTATATCCTATGTAGTGTGGGTAGCAGTACTTGCCGGGCAAAAAGATACTCCTTATGTATCTGTTTGGTCATTTTAATGTTTAACTGATGGGCCGCATAGCCCCAAAATTGCATTACATATTTTCATTAGGAAATATAAAAGGGAGAGAAGGAGAGAAGGGGGGGGGGGGGGGGGGGCGCGCGGGGCAGGGGGTTTGGGTTGGGGGCCCGCGCGGAATCTTTACACAAGTTTTCTTATTTTGACTTGCTCCTATCGACTTATGTGTAGTTGACAAAATAGATTGCAATAAATAACTAAGAGTGGTAGTATAACCGAAAGAATCCGACTCACATTTTATGCCACCCTGATGCCTACTACAAAACATTTTTTTCTCAACCAAAAAAAAAAAAAAAAAAAAATGAAAAAGAAGAAGGGCCGACATACATCAATAAATGAAAGTTTCACATAACAGGAATTAGATGAAGTTATTCTAATTGAAATTTAAAATATGATAAATTAGTTATAAAATTAATTCCTATGTTTAGATACAACTATGTTGTTATATTAGGCAAATATGACATTTTTATAGAAATTTTGTGAATGGTCTGATGTACTAAACCAATTTGTTATTTCCATGCATATATGTCCACAAGCATAATAACAGATAATATAAAGTTTCTTATAATTACTCGTAAATTAATAAATATTTTTAGGAAACTTGTAAATAAATACTTGAGACAGAGATATCTGTTTTGATTTATTTATCCGCTATACTATATGGTACACTGGAGAGAATTCTGACAGCCACTTTCAGTTTGAGCAAAGGACGGCTTCCTTACAAAAAAAAAAGAAAAAGAAAAAAGAAAAAAATAAATAGTAAATAATAAATAATAAAAAATTAATAAAATAAAATTTAAGTTTCTTTCACCACAAAATCAATATTTTATATTTATCTAGTTTTGTAGTTCTACTTAAAAATGGAATCAACTGGTTAGACAAGAATTCCATCAACCCCTCTCTGAACTGTGTCTTTTAAGTCTGTGATGTTATCTTATTCAACAACATTCAGGTGGTCTATTAGTTTCTGAACTGTCATTCTTTTTGGTTATTATAAAGTCAAATAGTTTGGTTGGTTGAGTATTTTGATTCTTACTTTTATTTGGCAGATATTTAGTAGCTTTTTATGGTCTCAAGCTCTTTTTAAAAAGACCTTCGTTCTCAAGAAAACCAAGAAATCCAAAATCATGAATGCAGCATTGCAGCGTAGAAAAGGTAAATTTGCTGCGATGCATTTGATTACTTTGGATCATATATAATTGCAAGGCAGGTGATAATTGGATCTGTTTTTGCAGGGCCTGGGATTATAATTGATGTTGCAGCAGGATAAGAGTGTATGCCTCATGGTAGAAATTATGGTCCAAAAACTTTGTCACATCATGGTTCTAGTAAATGTCACATGGCTGTAAATTTTGCTTCACTTCCATCACTAATACAAGACCATGTTTTTTCTGCATTAGACAGTCTAGAAGCTAGATGTAACAAAAATCAGTTTACACATTAAGTACATGCCATAACCAAGTCCTGGTATATCCAAGCTCTGGCTATCTTATTACACAAAAAAAGAAAAACAATTCTAGACTAATGAAGAATGACAGAGCAAAAGAAAATGCATACACACAGATGATATCAAACAAGGAGAAATCGAAGCAGTTTAGGATGTCCATGTTGGAGAATCAAACAACTGCTTTATTGTAATCATATGAAAAGGCTTTGATAATGATGGTGAAGGAGTTTACAGCTTCTAAGATACTTGCTTCATAGTTGGTTGAGATTGGACTTTGTTGTAGGCATGCAAATGCCATTTCTGCAATGCAGACCACTTGATTTGTGTCAGGATCCATCCAGGATCCTTCACCAGAATCCTAAACAAACCCTGATTCCAGAGAAACCCTATCAGACCTTCCAAGGAAAATCCGGCAGCATTTCCCCTAAGGGTTGGACTTACCACAAAATTTCCTGTACGAAAAACGCACTTCTAAAGATGTCCCCTTATTCCTCCCACCTTACTACAATTCATTCCACAAATTTACAGCACTTCATAAATAATAAATAGGAGATCCGTGCAATACACTATTTAGTAATGTTCAATACAGTATACAGAGTATTTAAGTTACAACACGAAAATAAAAGTTGTGACAACAAAGAAAAGAAAGAAATATTACAGGATAGGAAATAGGAAAATGAAGAAAGACAACACTCCTTGAATTATCCGCAACGGAAAAAATGTCAAGCTTGCCTCAGACGTCAATGTCTACTAACCTAGGCCTAGGGGAATGAATTTAAAAACGTGAGATGCTAATCATCTCAGTTAGTGATCCGATCTACTACCATAATATTAACAATGCTAGAATAATAATAGTAATTATTTGAAGATGATGTTGCTCTCAAAATTCTCACAACTCACTCGGTTAGAAAAATTCCCCCTTTTAAAGCATTTCACAAAACCCAACATTTATATACCTTGAAAAATAAGGACATTATAAATGAATAAATGCAAACAGCAACAAATATTAAGAATTGAAATTTACCTTGAGAATATATTAATAACAATTAATTGAATTTATAGTAAATTACCACAAGATAAATAAGATCACATCTAAATAAATAAATAAATAAATAACAAATTTCATATTAGAAGAATTCGGCATAATCAAATTAACCATGTAAGATTTAACACAATATACACTCTTTATTTCAATTACTATTTTGAAAACATTTAACTTTGAAAATCAGGTGGGAGAAAAATAACTTGACGCACCATACTATATACCAGTGATGCCGTACAGTGCCCAGCGTCCCAAGGAACCATTTGGCGACGAGGTTATAGAGAGAAAACCGGCATCCAAGCCGTCCTGGCGTCTCAGCAGCACTGATGCTAAAAACTCAATCCCGGCCACGGAGGGGGGCGGCTATGGCCAATATCAAACTTACTTGCTCTTGGTTCGATGGCAACCATGGGAGAGTATAAACTTATGCGCTTATCACACTCCACCAGAACGCTAATCACATCCACAACTACAGAACACTGGTATTATATGGGTGCATCTAAAAACCATATATATATATATATACACCAATTTTTCAATTTTTATAAAAAAAGGGATAACACCCATCAATTCATCAAATAATCCACCATCTTAATATCCAAAGGTATATATATATATATATATATATCCAATATTTTTCAATACCATAAAATAATTTTCCTAACATTTAAATAAATATTTTCTTCACATCGTCCAAATTTAATTCAAATAAAACCGCATTGAAATCCGCATAGAAATCCACATGTGCATAAACTCATATAATACATTTGAAATAATCATGAATAACCGGCAATTGACATCGACAATAATTTAATAAAATTATACTCACCATTTCTTAGAATTCAACATATGGGTTTCATACACATATATTTACTTCACCCCAAATTTGGCATTGAAATTTATCAATTAATCAATGCATAAAATTTCACGATTTCTTTAAAATTGAATTTCATAAAAATAAAATCTCCATAATTTATCAAAATCAAAATATGCTTTAATGCAGATATACATTTCAATTTATTCAAATTGTGCCATCAAAATTCCAAATATAATTTTTCTAAATATTTAACACATAAAATATTAAATCCAAACATTTACTTATCACAAAATAAATGTAATTTAACACCCAAAAATAATATCGAAGGTGGGTCACTCACCTTGAGCACGCGTATCAATCACGATCCTCCATAGGATCGGTCCCATGGCTCACACGTGCACCTAAAATATTAACAGTACCCAAGATCAAATAAATTAATATTTTATTCGGATATTTTATACACAGGTACCCAAGAGAGCTAACACAAACGGTATCCAAAACTTACAAGTAATATATCGAAACGAAGCTTATGAAGCAAGAATCATGGATTGAGTCTTACCTTTCGGAGACCGGACTTGAGGTAGCTGGAATCTTGCCGAAAGGTCTTGGGTTTTGGATCCTCAAATCTCACAAACCGCTACGAGTTAGAAGAAACCGACCTCAGATTTGGGTTCAGGGGGTCGAAATTAGTGGAAGGAGATGGGCGGTGCAACTGGAAACTCGTCGAAAATTGGTTTCTCGATGAGCCATCGTGGTCACCGGAAACCGTAACTGCCTGTGGCGCGCCCGACGGCTACTGGCCCTGATTTTTGGAGGAAATGTAGATCGAAGGATGGGTGTTCCAATGGGACCGACGGTGAAGCAAATGGAGGGCGAATGGGGAAGAAATCTGGGTTTGAAGTGATCGACACCGCCACCGAAAAAAGCTCCGAACCAGGCACGTCGACGGTCGGCTGGCCGTGGGTTTTGATGGGTTGGTCGGAAATGAGGAGGCGGAGCTGGTGGGCTGGCACGTGTATGGAATGGTGGCTGGACATGAAGTAATAGCGGTGGCCAATTGGTGGGGTTGTTCTCTCTCTCCTCTCCATTCTCTCTCCCTCCCTTTTCCCCCTTTTTCTTTTCCTCCTTTTAAAAAAAAAAACTCCATTTTGGCCAGAAAAAGAAGAAAATACCCGTGGGTGCTACTGTGCACTCAAGGGACAGGCTGAGGAATCAACACGTGGCACATGTTCTGCACAGCAATAAAATAATATAAAATAATATGTAGTTGAATAACTTTGCGAGTCTATAACTTTTTAACCAGATGTCCAAATTAGGTGTGCCACTAGTCTATGGACTCATATCGACAAGTACTTTATAACCATACAAGAGTCAAATCAAAATTCTCTATAAATAAAAAGTCAAACTTGGCACCCTCGGACAATTCGCACCGCAACTTGTCCTGCTCATAACTTTCAAACGGTAACTCCGATTTCGACATGCTACTAATCTACAAACTCAGGAAAATATGTACTTCGCAATGGTGCTTTCGTCAATACAAAATTCCACCCAAAACAAAAAGTCAAAATTCACTCATCCTGGGTCAATGGCGGTCCAACCCGGTCAACCTCGGTCAACATTAAGAAAATTCTGGTGTACTTTGCAATGGGATGTCACAATTTGCTATTTGCCCCTTTGGAGGTGAGAGACATTGATCGAGTACATCTTTAAAAAGCATATCAACAGCAAGTAATGGTGATGGTAATAGAGATGATATGAGTACCTCTTTAAAAAGCATATCAACAGCCAGTAATGGTGATTGTAATAAAAAGCATATCAACAGCCAATAATGGTGATGGTAATAGAGATGATATGAGTACCTCGTTAAAAAGCATATCAACAGCCAGTAATGGTGATTGTAATATAGATGACATGAGGTCTCCTGGATGCTTTCCAATAATCACTTCCAATGTTACGACTTCGAAGCTATACACGTCAATCTTCTCATTTATTTCCATTATATAAGTAGGCTCTTCAAAGAAATATGACCTTTAGTTAATAGTTCCGATAATCAGATACTTTGTAAATGCCAATTGCATATAAGTCAAGCATATGTTTTTTCATCACAATTAGTAAATTAAATTAAATTATGTACATCTTCTATTTATGTATTCAGAGGCCCCAGAAGTGCATTAACAGAAGATAGTCAAATCATTCAAGTTAATCTCTTTGGATCATTAAAGTTAATATGTCTAGTAAATATGCATAAAGTACTTAGTACTCATGCCAGATCTAGAAATCTGTCTTTAAAGCTATTTGAAAGACATATTATGTAAAAAAATACATAAAATGAGTATGATTTGGTCTTGAATCCTTTTGCTAGTTAAATCTCTCATGATTCTATTAGGAACTTCTTGTTTTGCAAAAATGAAAAGTACCATTTCTATTGTTCAAATGATTTTTTCTTTTCGTCTCTTTTTTTTTTTTTTTTTTTTTTTGAGAAACGAGCAAACCATGAACTTTCTTGGTAACTAAAAAGAACCAACAAACATGTTATGGATTTAAGAACGAGGAGTCAATTTGATGGAACACTTACCTGGGGCTAAATAGCCAATGGTTCCTGCAAATGGAGTCCAGTTTGATGAGTTTGGATCTAAAGTTGTAGCAGAACCAAAGTCAGAGATATGAGCTTCACATTCATCATCCAACAAGATATTCTTACTTAATATATATGTCTCTGTGGACTATAGTTGTGCAACATTCATGGTGCATATAGGATATGGAATTTGCTAAACCTTCGACAATATTCACTCTTTTAGACCATTCCAACTTCTTTGCCTTTACATTATCGCTCAATATGTTTACTAAACTTCCCAGTTCCACAAACTCATACACCAAAAATGAGTATCTTGTATGTGAGCAAAATCCAAAAAGCTTGATGATATTTCAATGGCACACTTTTGGCAAAATACTTGTATCACTTTTGAAAGCTTCTTGATGCCCTATTCCATCTTTCTCATTGAATATTTTCACTGCAACAACTTGACCAGTTGGTAGCAGTGTTTTAGGAACACATCCATTCCCTCCGACTCCGATGCAAAATTTGGAATCAAAGTTCTCTGTTTCTTTAATTATTTCTTCACAGACCTTTTTCCCATCATGGTTCCACACTGCAAAGAAAGCTTCATTTTGTGTTTCTCTTAGTAGATCCATGTTCCTTGCTCCTTTCTGGCGAATAAATGTACCCCAACAATGACAAATAATAAAAACAGAATGTCAGAGGTGTATACTATGATTACTACTGCAGCTTGATTGCCATTTTTCTCTTTAGATATGTGGCAAGGCTTCAAGCTAGTGTTGTTTCCACACAACCCTTTATTAAGCTCCAATGCTTCAATTGGGGCCTCAATGAAAGCTCTAATGGGGGGAGAAAGGACCTTCCAACTGATTGTAGGATGCATCAATGGAATTCAAACTTGTCCGCTTTTGAAACGAAGATGGTATTGAGCCAGAGTGATTGTTATGGGAGAGGTTGAGTGTCTCTAACAAGTATAATTTGCCTAGCTCTGTAGCCAACTCTACTTTAAGCATATTCTGATTTAGATCAACATATCGAAGGGAATGAAAATTCCCAATTCGAAAAGGAATAGCCCCATTGAATCTATTGTGTCTCAAGTTCAAGCGTTGTAGTTTTGCACAACTGCTCCAAATGTTTGGAAAATGGTCCACTTAATTTGTTTTCTGCAAGGTCAAGCTATGAAGCTTAAACAACATCCCAATTTCTGCAGGAACATTGCTAGAAAGGGAATTATTGTTGAGCTTTAGAATGTACAACAATTTGTGGGGGTCCAGCCTTTAATCTCCTAAAGCCCAAGCCCATTAGGGTTTTAACCCTAGAAACCCTAGAGAGAGCATTATAAATAGATGCTCATTGTCAGTTTTGTATCACATAACACACAGTATAGAAAATACAGGTTTTTAAGAGAGGCTGAGAGAAGTTTTTTGTTGTATAAATTTTATAGTTATAATACATCTTTTTCTTCTCCATTTTCATGCCTTTTGTTTCTCTTTATTTTTCTGTATTAGTTTTGTGTGTTTTTTGGTGATCAAAGCATCACAACAAGTGGTATTAGAGACAGGTTGGAATATAGGGTTCACCGTCGAAGAGCTCAAACAAAAGATTTGGGCATACCAGGAGATAGATCTCGCCGAGACAAAGAGAACGAGCCCAATCGTACCGCCATCCCATGTTGAAAGCGCCTCCATGTGCCAGTCAAAGTTTTATGCAGGTTTTTACCCACCGGTCAACTCTCACGCACCACCTACGCGTCTTCAAGCCGAGTCGAGCCGTGACCGAGAAAAGCCGAGTGGAGCTGTACCACGTCAGACGCCACATCACCCGATTTGCCACATCTTTAGCCACGTCAGCACCGGTCTAGACTTTTCTAAAATTGCAAAAATACCCCTATATTTTTGGTATTTGCAAGTTTTTATGGAAGTTTTGATATTTGCAGTTTGACCCAAAACTTTTAGAATTTGTACTTTGACCCTAAATTTTTGAAGATTCAGATTTTGACCCGAGAATAGTCGAACCCAACATTTTTGGCCATTCCGTACACATTGGTGGACTGTATTTTGCCAAATTCAGCTCCAATTTTTTACAAGACTAGATGTCAATGGACGAGTCACATTTTAGAGCTATGATCAAGCTTTCTGCCACCAACTATGCACTTTGGAAACCTCGAATGGAAGATCTTTTAAATTGCAAGGATTTGTTTGACCCCTTAGATGCCAAAGGAAAGAATCCAGATCCCACTAAAGAAGCAGAATGGAAGAAGATGAACAGGAAAATGATTGGTCAAATCCGACAATGGATTGACCATAGTGTTTTCCATCATGTTGCACAAAAGACAGACGCATACACCCTCTAGAAGAAGTTGGAGGACATGTACCAAGCCAAGATTTCTCGAAATAAAGCCTTGTTGATGAGGTGTTTGGTGAATTTGAAGTTGAAGAATGAAACTTCTGTAGTCGAGCACACCAGTATATTTCAGAACTTGGTCAACCAATTGCTTGCTGTGGAGTTACAACTAAGGGATGAAGAATAGGCACTTTTACTTCTTAGCTTTCTTTCAAACAGTTGGGAGACACTGGTAGTCTCTCTCAGCAATTCGGCCCCTAACGACAAACTTACCATGGCTATGGTGACTGATGCCATATTTAATGAAGAGGCCAAGAGGAAGGACATTGGCAATGATCAAACATATGCCCTTGTCATAGAGAAACGGGGGAGACGGCAAGAAGGTACTCATGACAGGAGGAGAGGCAGGAGCCAAAGCAGAGGCAGATCCATAGATGGAAGGAGGCCAATATACAAGTGTCATTATTGTGGCTGAGAAGGACACTTGAAGAAGTACTACAGGAAGATATTGCGAGAGCAGGGGCAGAAAAGCAATCAGTCGATGAAAGATGGTGAAAATTTAGTCATTGTCAGAGGAGAAATGGCATATTGTTCCACATATGAAGAATCATGCCTTCACACTTCAAGCCAAGAAGTCAAGTGAGTAGTTAATACTGTAGCATCTTACCACGTTACTCCACACATAGAGTTTTTCAAGACATACAAAGCAGGAGACTTTGGCACAATGAAGATGGGAAATAATAGTTTTGCTAAGATAGCTGGAATTGGTGATAGTCAAATAAAGACCAACGTTGGACATATAATTACTTTGAAGGATGTTTGACATGTTCCAGATCTTCGGCTCAATCTGCTCTTAGGAATAGCTTTTGACAGGGAAGGTTTTGGCAACCATTTTTACAATAGCACATGGAAAATGACAAAAGGCGCTATAGTTATCGCTCGAGGATATATTTGTGGAACACTTTACGAGACTCATATGAAGATTTGTGCAGATAGCCTCAACATTATAGAATGAGAGGTATCTCAAAATCTGTGGCACCGGAGACTCTGTCACATGAGTGAGAAATGATTGTCTACCTTGACGAATAAGAAGCTTATCACTATTTCCAAGGATGCCATGCTAGATCCTTGTAATCATTGTTTGTATGGTAAGCAACACAGAGTCTCATTTAAGTCCTTTTCAACGAGAAGATTAGAATTGCTTAGTCTGGTGTATTCTGATGTTTGTGGACCTTTGGAAGAGGAATCTTTAGGTGGCAACAATTATTTCCTGACCTTTATAGATGATACTTCTCGGAAGGTGTGGGTTTATTTCCTGAAGATGAAGGCTCAAGTTTTAGATCACTTCAAAGAGTTCCATGCCATGGTAGAGCATGAGATAGGAAAGAAGCTGAAGTGTTTTCGCTCAGACAATGGAGGTGAGTATACCTCCTGAGAGTTTGATGCCTACTGTAGAGGACATGGCATTCAGCATGAAAAGATGGTCCCTCGCACCCCACAACCCAATGGTGTAGCCGAGGGAATGAATCAGATGATTATGGAGAAGGTTAGAAGTATGATCAGTATGGCTAAGCTGACAAAGTCACTCTGGGGAGAAGCTGTTCGTGCCAACTGCTATTTGATTAACAGATCGTCATCAGTACCACTAAATTTTGAAATTCTGAAAAAAAGTGTGGTCTAATAAGAATCCCTCATACTCTCATTTAAGAGTATTTGGATGTTTAGCCTTTGTACATGAATCTAATGAGCTTATACAGAAGCTCGACGCAAGGTGTCAGGACCCGTCCAGAATTCCTTCCCCGGAACCCTAGACAAGCTCTGATCCCAGGGAAATACCACCGAACCTTCCAACGGAAAATCCGGCAGCACCTCCCCTAAGGGTAGGACTAACCAAAAATTTACCTGCACTGAAAACACACTTCTATAAACATCCCCTTATTCCTCCCACAGTACTACAAGTTGGTTCCACAAATTTCAGTACTTCAAAATAAATACAGTAATCAGTGCAAAATAAATACAACAAGAGTGAAGAAATATTACAACTGCAATAAAAGAAGAACAGGGTACTTCACGAACTAAAACAGCGAGGAAGATCGAGTCCGCTCCGAATGAACAACGACAACCTGGTACCTAGAGGAACGGAATTTAAGAGTGTGAGATGCTAATCATCTCAGTGAGTGACCCTATCTACTATACAATATAATACCACGGTAATAAGTAGATAAATAATAATAAATTGGAAATAATAATTTCTCTCAAAACCCTTACAATTCTCTCAGTTGGAAAAGTTTCCCTTTTAAAATCTTTTCACAAAACCCTTGTTCGTAATCCCCAAAAACCAAGACATCAATTAATTCACTAAATATCAAATAGAATATAATAAGTCACGCATCCGACAATTTTAATTTAAAGAAAATTAATTTATTGAATAATTAAGTAAAGAGAAAATTAAACCAATTTAAGAACCCCAATCAAATAAATACCAGAACAGTAATAATTATATTTTAAATTCCAATACAGTTTCAAAACATTTTATTTTTAAAACACAGTTATGAAAATCATTTGATGCACCCACTATATACCAGTGGCGCCAACAGTACCCAGCGTCCCAAGGTACCGCCAGACAGGAGGTTATAGAAAGAAACCGGCATACGGTCGCGTGGCGTCCCACTGCGCCGCTGCTAACCTGGTGTCCCGGCCATGGGGGGTGGCCTACCCTCATCCGATGGCAACCACAGGACAACCTCATAATATCACCTGAGCGCTAATCACACCCACCTGCGCGCTAATCACATCACCTGCGCGCTAATCACACCCACCTGTGCGCTAATCACAACCGTGTGCACACTAACCATATCACAAATAAACAGAACACCAGTACGTGCACGGTGCATCTAAAAATCATAAAATTCACATATTTAATTTGTATATCAAAACTCACATTTTGCATAAATAGAGCGGGTATAATCCATCCGCTTGAACCCGGAAATTCTCCGTAATTTCTTTATAATCAACACCATAAATTCCATGATTTTCCAATCCACCAACTCCCAAATCCACCAATTCAAATATTCACATTTTCCCAAGCATAAATAATTCTCGAAATATAATAATTAAATCTCATAATATTCCATGGGCATATTTTATAAAAATTGAAATCACCAACATAACCAAATATTTTCCTTGAAATATTTGAAAATCAAATCATGCCCAATTTAATATTAAAACCACAAGAATTTCAAAATTCTCAAAACCATAAAATAATGTCACATGGCATAAATTTGTAAAATGCACATTTTCTTAAATCCAATAAATTCACAAATAATTCCACAATAAATCAAATAAATATTTGGCACATAGAAATTAAATTCCAAATATTTAAATCACACATAATATATTCACCAATTAAATTTTCAAAATTAATTTGAAGGTGGGTCACTCACCTGGAGCACGCAATTAAACCATGATCCACCACGGGATCAATTCTACGACTCACTGGTGCTCCTAGAACACAATTCACAGACAGTCAAATAAATTAATATTTTAATCGCATAAATAATACCCGGTACCCGAGGGGTCAAACACAAACGTTAACCAAAATAGGCGAATGATATACCGAATCGAAGCTCGTGGAACGAGGATCACAAATCCGGTCTCCATCGACCCCAATTCCGCCGGAGATGGCCGGAATTTGGTCGGAAAGCTTCGGCCGGTTTTAAACTTGAGGGATCTTTCAAACGGTGGGGATTTTGGGCAATCTAACCTCGGAAATGGACTCAGAGGGGTCAAAAATAGTGGGATAGGGGTATGGAACGGGCTGGGTTGGTCGGAAACGGCGAGAATCGCCGGAAAAATTTCACCTCGCCGCCGCGACTTCGCCGGCCCGATCTGGGCGCGTCCGGCGGCGGCTGGCCGGGAAATTTGGTGGCTGAGGTCGCGAGGTGGTGGGCTTCCTTGGTGGCCGGTGCGTGTACTGTATGGGTGGCCGGAAAAAGTGTAGCAAGGAGAGAGAGAGGGACGGCCTGTGGGAGAAAAAAAAACTGTGTTTTTGTGTTTTGGTGCTCGGGGAAGAAGAAGGAAAAAAAGAAAAAAAAAAGAAAAAAAAGAAAAGAAATGGTGTTTTCCCACGTGGGGAAAAGAAAAGAAAAAGAAAAAGAAAAAGAAAAAGAAAAGGGAAAATAAAACAAATAAATTCAAATTAATTAAATAAAAATATTATTATTTAAAATAATAATAAAAATAATTTGATTTTACACATGGTTGACATGTGGCATTTCACCATGGTGACACATGGCCCCCTTCATTAAGTCACACGTGGCACATTGTTACGCGTTTTAAAATAATAATAAAATAATACAGTATTTGAAAAACTCTACAGGTCCATAACTTTTAAACCACATGTCCAAATCGGACGTGCCGCTAGTCTACGGACTCGTATCGATGAGCACTTCACAACCATGCATGAGTCAACGCTCAACCTTGCATGAATAAAAAGTCAACTCCAGCACCCCTTGGACAGTTTGGACCTCAATTTGTTTTGCTCAAAACTTTCAAACTGTAGCTCCGTTTTCAACGTGCTACCAGTCTACGAACTCGTACCAACGTGTACTCTGTAACGGTACCTCAGTCAACCTAGAATTCCAATCGGGTCAAAAAGTCAACTTTTGACCCCTTTGGTCAACGGTCAACGGTCAACCTCGGTCAACGTGCAAAAATTCCGACATGGTTCGGGACGGGGTGTTACACAAGGAATACTCCATGCATCTTTATTGGATATGGAGATGAAGAATTCGGATACAGATTATGGGATCCAAAAGAAAAGAAGGTTATCAGAAGTAGGGATGTAGTATTCCATGAAAACCAGACTATAGAAGACATTGAGAAGCCAATGAAGTCTTCTAGTACCAGCACCCATGATTTTGTTCCTGATCTAGCACCAGCACAACTTGTCACAGATGATGATAAGGTGTAAGAGAATTACCAGAAGCAGAACAGGAGAGAGAAGAGGATATTGAGCTGTGAGATTGGGAAGTCCCACATCGGTTGGAAAGGGGAACGAAGCATTCGATATAAGTGGGTGTGGACACCTTTCCTTTGCGAGGCCTTTTAAAACCTTGAGAGCTGGATTGTAAGAGGATTCCCCAGACCCAAAGAGGATAATATCGCATGCAGGTGGTCTGGGCTGTTACAGTTGGTATCAGAGTCAGTACCTAGATTGGTGTGCCAACGAGGATGCTGGGCCCCAGGGGGGGAGGATTGTGAAGTCCCACATTGGTTAGAAAGTGCAACAAAGCATGCCATATAAGTGGGTGTGGATACCTTTCCCTTGTGAGGCCTTTTAAAACCTTGAGGGCTGGGTTGTAAAAGGATTTTCCAGGCTTAAAGAGGATAATATCACATGCAGGTGGTCTGGGCTGTTACAGAGATACTTAAACACCAGAAGCTGCAGGACCATCACAACATTCAAATGATGGTACACCTCTCCGAAGATCTAAACGAGACCGTATTCCATCAAAGAGATATCCAGAATCTCAATATATTCTACTTACTAAAGAGGGGGAGCTAGAGAATTTTCAGGAAGCTAATTCTCATCAAGATAAAGAAAAATAGCTATATGCAATGCAAGATGAGATGGAATCTTTACAGAAAAATCATACTTATGAGTTGGTTGAGCTTCCAAAAGGAAAGAAGGCACTGAAGAACAAATGGATATTCAAGCTCAAGAAAGATGACAACGGATGGGTAGTGAAGCACAAAGCCTGATTGGTCGTCAAAGGTTTCCTTAAAAAGAAAGGAATTGATTTTGATGAGATTTTCTCACAAGTGGTGAAGATGACTTCGATACGAGTTATTCTCAGTTTAGTAGCCTGTTTAGACCTAGAGCTTGAGCAGATGGATGTGAAAATAGCGTTCCTTCATGGTGATCTATATGAGGAGATTTATATGTAGCAGCCAGAAGGTTTTGAAGTTTTAGGGGAAGAGAACCTCGTTTGCAAGCTAACGAAGAGCTTGTATGGCCTCAAGTAAGCACCTAGACAATGGTATAAGAAGTTTGACTTTTTGTGGTGAGTCAAGGATACAAGAAGATTGATGCGGACCAGTGTGTTTATATTCAGAGATTTCCAGATGGAAAATTCATTACACTTTTGCTGTATGTTGACGACATGTTGATCGTTGGACAAGATGCAATGAAAATTAGTCAGTTGAAGAAGGAAATTTCCAAGTCATTTGATATGAAGGACTTGGGATCAGCTTAATAGATTTGAGGAATGCAAATGGCTTGAGATAGGAGGAATCACAAGTTATGGCTATCTCAAGAGAAATATGTTAAACAAGTGATAAAGAGATTTGGCATGGAGAGGGCCAAACCAGTTCGCATTCCATTAGCAAACCATCTCAAGTTGAGCAAGAAATCATGCCCTTATTCAAAGTAGAGATAGAGGATATGGCTTCAGAGCCTTATTCTTCAGCGATGGGAAGTCTAATATACGCAATGGTGTGTACTAGATCAGACATTGCTCATGCAGTTGGTACCGTAAACAGATTTCTTTCAAATCCTGGAAAGGAACACTGAGAAGCAGTTAAGTGGATTCTCAGATATCTTAAAGGTACATCCAAAGTATGCTTATGTTACGGGGGAGATGATACAGTTCTACATGGCTATACAGATGCAGATATGGCCGAAGACCTTGATAGTAGGAAATCTACTTCAGGTTATATTTGCACTTTTGCTGGAGGAGCTATGTCATAGCAGTCAAGATTGTAAAAGTGTGTAGTTTTATCCATGAAAGAAGCAGATTATATTGCCACAGCGGAAGTCGGTAAGGAGATGTTGTGCTTAAAGCATTTGCTCCATGACCTGGGCATCAAGCAGAACGACTACGAGATACATTGTGATAGCCAAAATGCTATGGATTTAAGTAAGAACTCAATATATCATTCTCGGACATAGCATATTGATATCCGCTATCATTGGATATGCAATGTGACTGAGCATAAATTGTTCAGGTTGGTGAAGATTCACACAAAGGAGAATCCAGCAGATATGTTTACAAAGGTTGTCACACTAGAGAAGTTGAAGCTGTGTAGAGACATAATTGGTTTAGATGGTGGATGACCATCAAGTTTTTGAAATGCAGCTGGAGGGAGAGATTTGTGGGGGTCTACCCTTTAATCTCCTAAAGCCCAAGCCCATTAGGGTTTCAACCCTAGAAACCCTAGAGAGATCATTATAAATAGATGCTCATTATCAGTCTTGTATCACATAACATACAGTATAGAAAATATAGGTTTTTAAGAGAGGCTGAGAGAAGTCTTTTGTTGTATAAATTTTATAGTTATAATACATCTTTTTCTTCTCAGTTTTCGTTCCTTTTGTTTCTATTTATTTTTCTATATTAGTTTTGTGTGTTTTTTGGTGATCAAAGGAGCATAACACAATTTCAGTTGTCCTAATTCTTTAGGAATTTTACCTATAAGAAGGTTCAAAGAGAGGTCAAGTTTTCGCAATTGAGTAGCCTTCCCAAGTTCAGGAGGTAGCCTATCGGAAATTTTATTATTAGAGATGTTCAACATCGTGAGCTTTGGGTGTTATTCCTAGTTTCTAGTAAGTTCTCCAAAAAACTTATTGTTGCTCAATTCCATATAATCCAAGTTTGGGTATATTCCAAATTCTTCTGATATATTCCCTATTATTTGATTCCCTTTAATTGAAAATTCAAGTAAGGAGCTGCAGTTTCTAATGCTTTTTGGAATCGAACCTTTAAAGTTGTTATAATTTGCTGAAAACCATCTAAGTCTCCCACCAAGATAGATATTATCCGGAAGATAGCCAGACAAGAAATTATGGCTTAATTGGAAGAGCTCTATATTTGTAAGGTTGTTCATTTCAGGTAGAATGGATTCGGTACTGTAGTTACTGAATAATCTAAAATCAGTGAGGGATGTAAGGTTTCCAATGGATGCAGGAATCATACCAGTGAGATAATTATCGTACAATGAAATATTGAAGAGAGATTTTTATTGTCCAATAGAGACAGGAATTAAACCAGTGAGTTGGTTATGATGCAAATAAAGTAGAGTGAGTGATTTAAGATGTCCAATCTCATAAGGGATGAACATAGGAATTGAACAGGAGAGATTGTTATTATAAACATAAAACACTTGAAGAGACACCAGCATGCCAACTTGAGGTGGTATAGACCCATTTAAATAATTGTTTGGCAAAGCAAGGAAACTTTAACTTGTCAAATGATATATTTTGGAAGGAATGTTTCCAGAGAGATGATTGGACCCCATATCAAGTGAGGTGAGTGTGGAAAGGTTGCCAATTTGATTAGGGATACTTTCATAAATGGAGTTGTTGTATAGGTTAAGCTTAAGTAAGCTGTGAAACAAAGAGAAATTGAAATATTGAAGCATACCTTTTAAATTACTGTTTGAAAGATCAATCTCGATCACACTTCCAGACTTGTTACAAGTGATCCCAAAGCAAGTGCAGGGGGTGGTATAGGGATGATGAGAAGTTGAATTAGTAGAATAAAGATTTCTAAGAGCAGAGAAGAAAATGAGTAACTGGACTCATATCAAGGCTATTCTTCTATTTCACAAGCGCCTCTGCTTATTTACCATTTGTTGTGGCACAATAAGTATTAGAGCAACAAAGAAGAAACATTACAATAATGATAAACAGCAAAACCTGATCATGTGGTCATACAACGAGGCTTACAATCCAGGGTGCCGTGGACTTCATAAGTTTTGAAATTTGATTATCTAAACAAAACAATTAGGCTTAAATGCATTAGCTTTGTTTCAAATATATATAGAAAGATCATTGTGAAGAATATTCCTCTGTTTAATTGAAAAGGTTAGCTGTGCCCTTTGTTTAGACAATGTAAATGCTCTGTTTTTATGCTGTTTTGAGTCTGCTTTATGTTTTGCTATTATATGTATTTTAATAAATGAATAAGACAAAAGGTTGGGAATTTCGAGGCATGTGGTAGCCTTGATGGTTAGAAACACCAACATCCACATCCGAGCCTATGAGCTGGGTTCGAACCTCACCAGCAAAAAAAAAAAAAAAAAAAAAAGATTGGGAATTTCTTTTTACTCACATGAAAAATATGTTAATTAAAGAAAAAGATCTATTTCAAAACATGCCACTTTTCTCTCAAATCTCAATAATTAGTGCAAAACGTTCCAAAGATACCTACATATCGGCCCCGTGCAATTGGAGAAAAACATGCTTGTAACAGTGGTAACAGATCAATTTAAGTCAATAAGTGACTTCTATCAATATTAACACCATCACCTTAGTTCTCTAATTTATTATATTCATTATTTTATTTTTTTAAAATCTTACATTTTCGAAAATATTTATCAGATAATATTATTAATTGATGTATTTATATATTTTAGATATAAAAAAGTAAATTTTTAAATGAAGAAATAAATTTAAAAAATAAACCAACTAAATATTATCACATTGTATATTATATTATTTGATAAATGTATTTGGTAAATATTTTGATGACTGTATTTTGTTTTTTTTTTTTTTTCCTTAACAATTTAAAACCTTTTACAGGAGAAAAGCATAGAGGACTTTATCCATTGGTTTATGGCTTATTCTTTCTTGATCTCCATTGGGATTAAGAGCTTAAATAAAAATGTAATAATTAAAATCAAAATAAATAAAAGCATCCTCTATGTAAAACCGTAAAGCTCTCAAAGATCGACATTCCAAAAGCATTAGAACTCTCCAAAATCTCTGTTTCAGAACCATTAGATAGCCTTCAAAGAGAGCTCCAAACTTTTTTTTTTCTTTTTTGGTGTTAAAATCACCATGGAAATCTCAAATACAAATCAAACGGGTGAGATGGAGAGCTATATTATTATAGTAGACCGACTTATGTAAGATCTCATGTGTTACAATGCTCGTATGTATCCTCTGTCATTCCAAACCAAATCCGAAATAATTTGAAATTGAAGGAGTTCGGTAGATAGGTCAATTTAAAAAAAAAAATAAAAATCTGGCTTTGATGATCGGCTATTGCAGACAAAGGAAAGAGTTGTTCATTTACACCATGGAAGGGAAGAAAAAACAGCATGCAGATGTTTTTACGTTTTCAAGAAAAAAAAAAAAAAGGAATTAGAATGGTGAGATGCTATGACATTTTAACAGGTGTCAAATATTGACTTGGAATGGTATCAGTTGACTTGCTACTACCATGTTATACAAGTTTTTTCTGGTGCAGAATATGTATTGTTGATAGGGTTCCCATTATTGACTTTTTCTATATGATGACTTTTTTCTAATTTATGAATATCTGATTTTTAGACATGGTAAGGTGTGGATATTTTCCAAGTTACACCCAAACCTAACAAACAAGAACAAATAATAAAGAAGAAAATCAACGAGAAAAATATTATAAATAATGATAGAGTTATTAAAATATTTATTAAATTTAAATTAAATGATATGATAGATAATGTGATAATATTGAATTGATTTAATTTTTTTAATTTATTTATCCATTTAAGGATTCAATCAATAATATTTTAATACATATCATGTGGTAAATAAATTTAATAAATATTTTAATATATGTTATATTATGAAATATTATATATTGTTCTTTAATTTCAAATATACAAAAAAGCCAAGTACAAAGCTTCACAGTAGTGTACTCGGCTCATTTTTATGTAGCTGAAGGCATTTCTATATATATGATACACACAGTGATGTTCAAGTGACAATATTTCCGACTTTAAAAGTTAAGGAGGATAAATGACCTCAGTTGCTTAGAGCTGGAAAAAAAAAAAAAAAACTTAGGCTTCTTTCGTAATTTTCTATGGATCTTAGGATTGATACTAGCAGGGAAATTGCATGAGTAATATTAAAGCACACACCAAACACACACAACAGAAAAATAAAAGAAGGGACAAAAGATTTTTACTTGGTTTAGAAATCAATGAGATCTATTAAGAAAAATACTATAGAAAACGAATGAATGAAAAAGTGAAGAATCTTCTCATTGATTTTGGAAAATGGCTGTACAGAAGGCTTATATGCTTCAATCAGTTACAAAGTATAAAACCCTTTTTAAGAAAAAGAAGAAACGGGATTTTTCCTCTACTACAAGACAAAAATTGTTGTAACAAACTAATTGTAAAATGACTAAAAAGGACAAAAAAAAGAGGCTATTTATTTGTAAAACTCCCCTTCAAGATGGAGAGTACATATCATGTTTTCCCATCTTGCTTAAAAGAGAATGAAACAGTGGTGAATGTAGTGCCTTGGTCATCATGTCTGCCAGTTGGTTTCGTGAGGTGACATGCAAAGTTTTGAGAATCCCCGGTTGTATCTTCTCCCGACCAATTTGATAATCAATCTCAATGTGTTTAGTACGCTCATGATAAACAGGATTGGTTGCTATGTGTAGAGAAGCTTGATTATCACAAAAAATTATTGCTGATCCTTTTTGATTGATCTTCATATCTTTGAGAAGAGAAAATATCCAAACAATCTCGTATGTTGCATTAGCCATGGCTCTATATTCTGCCTCTGCTGAAGACCTTGACACTATTTGTTGTTTCTTTGACTTCCAAGATATTAGGGATGACCAAGAAAGATGCAAAAACCACTTACAGAACGGCGAGTGTCAGGACATGCCACCCAATCTGAATCTGTGAACCCTTTAAGTTGCAACTTTGAATTAGAAGGATAAAAAATCCCTTGGCCTGGAGCATTTTTAATATATTGTAGAACCCGAGTTGCTACTTTAAGATGAGAGTCACGTGGTGAGGCTAGGAATTGGCTAAGCCGATTCATAGCATATGTAATATCTGGCATGGTTATAGTGAGGTAGATAAGCTTTCCAATAAGTCTTCTATATGCTATTGGGTTTGAAAGAATTTTCCCAACTGAGGAAGATAATTTTAGATTTGGTTCCATAGGTGTGCTTATTGGTTTGCAGCCCAAAAGACCAGCATCAGACAATAGTTCTAAGGCATATTTTCACTGGCACATAGAGATACCAGCAGCTGTGCGTGAAACTTCTAGCCCCAAGAAATATTTCAATGTTCCATGGTCCTTCATCTTGAACTAAAGGTTCAAACTGGTTTTTAATTCAATTACAGCTTCAAAATTGTTACCAGCAACTATGATATCATCCACATACACCAAGAGTGCTATGAAAATGTTACCTAAATGCCTTATGAACAAAGAATGATCTCCATAAGATTAAACAAAAACCACTTGAAAAAGAGCAGTTAAAAACTTGCTAAACCATTGTCGTGAAGCTTGCTTGAGTCCATATAATGACTTATGTAACCTGCAAACAGCATTCTTAGGTAAAATCTCCCCCTGTCAACATGAGTATCCAGGTGGTAAGCTCATGTAGACTTCCTCAGAAAGGTTACCATGTAAAAAGGCAGTAGTAATATCAAATTTGTGCAAAATCCACTCATGAATGGCTGCAAGAGCAAGTAGTAATTTAACTATAACAAGCTTGGCAACAGGTGAAAAAGTATCAAGGTAGTCAATTCCCTCTTGTTTAGTGTATCCTTTTGCAACAAGTCATGCCTTATATCGTTCCACACTCCCATTAGCATTGAACTTAATTTTATAGACCCACTTACATCCAATAGGTTGCTTATCTGGAGGTCAAGAGGTGATGCTCCATGTACCATTGTCTTCCAAGGCTTGTAATTCAGTTTCCATAACTTCATTCCAAATAAGAGAAGCATCAACTTCAGCATAGGACTTAGGCTCCGTGTATGAGGAGATGGAGAGAATAAAGGCTTTATGGTGTGAAAAGAGACGATTATAGGACAGATAGAATGAAAGTGGATGCAGAGTTGATGATTTGGAATGGGATAGGGTGATGGATGAAGAACTGGATGCTAGGTTACAATGATAATTAGACAAATAGGAAGGTTGTTTGACAACTCTCTTAGGACGGGTGGAAGCTATAGAAATGGGAGGTGGTGTGGATGAGGAAGTTGACACTATCTCTGAATTTGATGAACTAGAAATTTCATGTGCTGGTAAGGGCAAGACATGGTTAGAAAATGAATCATAGTTAAGTGTGGTGTGTCTAAGAAAAGGAAATATAGTCTCATGAAAAACTATATTCCGTGAGACATAAATTTGATTAGTTTCTAAATCAAGCAGCTTATATCCCTTATACCCAGGAGGATATCCTAAAAACACCGAAGCACGAGCTCGTGGACTGACTTTGTGCCTACCACTATTAAGGGTTGAACCATAACACAAACAACCAAAGACTCGTAAGTGATGATATGCTAGTTTTCTTTTTGTGAGAAGTTCAAAAGGGGTACAATTAGACAACAGAGGGGATGGCATACGATTAATGCGGTACACAACAGTTAAGACACATTCTCCCCAATAACAAGATGATACATGAGACTTAAAAAACAATGCACGGGCAACCTTAAGGATATGCTGATGTTTTCTCTCAACTACAGCATTTTGCTTAGGGGTTTCAATGCAAGAATAAAAATGTTCAATCCCTTTTGAGCGAAAGAAATGGTGGAAAGTTAATTCTGGTGCATTGTCCGAATGCACTGCTTTAATGGGAATTTTATATTCAGTGAGAATAAATGCATAAAACTCGGGAAAGATGTGTATAACATCAGATTTATGCTACAATAGGTATACCCATGTTGCTCATGAAAAATCATCAACAATAATGAGGAAATACCTGTGTCCACCCCAAGTTGGGACATGGAAAGGACCCCATATGTCCATATGTATTAGATCAAAAGGTTGTGATGCAAGATTGTTATGTGAAATGAAAGGTAAACGTTTTTGTTTTACTTCATGACAAATTTTACAATGTGAAATTGAATGCAATACAGAATTTTCAAGTTGTAAACTCTCATTTAAAAGATTTAACATTGGAAGGATGGCCAAGCCTAGAGTGCCATAGTTCACATTTAGAAACAAAAATTGAACTAACAACAAAAGCATTACATGAGGGAGCAGCCACTAAATCTAGAATGTAAAGTTGGCCTTGATGTCTACCCTCCCCAATGATTGAGCCCAGAGTATGCTCCTGAATCAAACATGAGTCAGGAAGGAAATTAATGTGGGACTTTGTGAGTGAACTAACACTGAGTAAATTGAAAGGAAAAGATGGGACAAGTAGGACATTTTCTATGAGTAGACCGTTAATGAATTGAACTGTATCAATGCGTGTGATTGGAGCAGAGAGGGAATTTAGTAAGGTAAATGTGATTGTGGATGTAAGGGGATGTGAAGTGACAAATAGGAAATGATTACAGCAAACATGATGGCTTGCTCCCGTGTCAATGATCCAAAGATGAGACAAATTAGATTGTGCTAGAGAATTACCAAGAGATTGGTGAGAAGAGAGGTGTCTGGTCCAGTCAAATTTGAAGCCATAGGTCCCGACTGCTGTTGATTCTCAGTTGAGATTGGTGTTGAAGGCGCTGGGAGTTGTAAGCTCAAGTATGAAATCATTTGCTGAATTTGCTCATGATTAAGCTGAATTGGTGACACTTGTCCTGACTACTGGGTTGAGTTAGAATTCGACTAAGGTGTGGTAGGGGATGTTGAAGGTGTAGCTAAGGTTCCCATAGTGTTTGCTACTTTTGGTTGTATTGATATTGATCTTTGATTTCCACCTTGAGATTTGAATTAAAGGGAGTAGCGTGAGATGGGGACCTGGTTGGGGACTTATATCCAGGTGGGTATCCATGCAATTTGTAACACTTATCACTATGTGACCTTGAAGACCACAGTGAATGCAAGTTGGTCTATTCCGTTTGGGTCCCGATGATGTTACAACATTAATTGCAGTTGAAAATGCCATAGATTCAGTAGGATTTGGAAGAATTGACCTAATAGTTCGTTGTCTTTCCTACTGAATCACAAGGTTAAATACCTCAGCAATGGGAGGCAAAGGGTCTAGCATTAAGATTTGAGCATGAATGGCAGAGAAGGATTCGTTCAACCCCATTACAAATTGTAAGACATATTCCTGCTTTTGATATAGGGCCCAAGCTCTTATGCCCCCACAATGACAAGCAAGAATGGGCTGATAGTGCCGAAGCTCATCCCAAAGCACCTTCAAATGAGTATAATAAGAGTTTATATCCATGGATCCTTGCAAAAGAGCATGTAACTGCTACTTAATCTGGAAAATTTGAGGCACATTGCTCTGATGAAACCTGTCACACAAATCAGTCCAAACCACATGAGCAGACTCTTGATACAATAAACTGTCTACTATGTCCTTGGAGATAGCATTGAGAAGCCATGAATGCACCATACTATTACAACGATCCCAAACTAAGGTGAGAAGATCTGTTGGATTGGGTTTGGGTATGCTCCCATCGACAAAACCCAACTTGTTCTTAGCTTTGAGAGCCATTTCCATCGAACGACGCCTGCTGTTGTAGTTAGGGCCAGTGAGTTGGTGGCTAACAAGTTGAAGCTCGGGATTATCTGCATGGTGTAGAAAATATGGGCTGCTGTTGTCCTCCATTGCTTGTCAAAAGGAGGTTGAAGATGAATCCTAGGAAGAAGATGAGATTGGGGTAAAGCGATTACCTTAGTTTTGAGATCTACCATGAGCCAGGACTGAATCTTAGCAGCAAAAGCACTATTGCTTTGATACCATATTAAGAAAAATACTATAGAAAATGAATGAATGAAGAAGTGAAGAATATTTTTATTGATTTTGGAAAATGGTTGTACAGAAGGCTTATATGCTTCAATCAGTTACAGAGTATATGAACGCTTTTTAAGAAAAAGAAGAAACGGGATTTTTCCTCTGTTACAAGACAAAAATAGTTGTAACAATCTAATTGTAAAATGACTAAAAAGGACAAAAGAAAGAGGCTGTTTATTTGTAAAATGTTCTTTACATTCACAGAGTACACTAGTTTAGGGTCCAGATTCAACCTTGGGACCTGTGAGTTATGGGTCCACCATGCATTCTCTAATGCTACCGTAATTTATTATATTTATAATATATATCCACACATATATATATATATATATATATTGTATTACTTGAGATAAAATAATATAGATATTCTAAACCCAATTTATTATATATATGTCTATATATTTATGTTGTATTATTTGAAAAAAAAAAATTATATGATTAAATTACAAACCGCATGTATCGGAGCACAATTCAAACTTTGATATATACTGTATTTATAATTATAACACACACCAACTCAAGTTTTACTATCAATCTTTGAAGATTGTACAATGGTGAAGACAATCTCTCTCTCTCTCTCTCAAAGAATTCACAAAAAATATCATAGGGTTAAATATATGTTAAACTCGAGGCAGAAGAGTCAACAAACAAAAAAACACCTTAGGAACCCGCTACAGGACCACAGCGCTACCTCATCTAATTCTATAGAAGCATGCAACCAATGCCGCAGGAATTGCAGCTTTATTTGCATGGTCCTATGAGTTCTACCTATTGCTACATCAGCAGTAGCACTGAGACCTTTCATTCGCTGGTTTAACTACCTATCTTCATCTTTTTCAGTCTTCACCTTCAACATTAAGAGCCATTGGATTATAATTATTTGATTTGACAAATTCAATTTGACATGTAATCGGAGATTCTATATTATCAACTTCAGTTATTCTCAACTTTAAAAGATGAGAATATTTTTACTTGTACCAAATTGTATATATACTTAGAGTCACTTAAGTTCTATTTCCAATCCTAATTAGGGTTGTAAATAGACTTGAGTAGCTTGTGGTCTAATTTTAACTCAAGCTCAACTTGTAAAGAAAACTAACCAATCTTGAATAAGAAACAAAGTTCATGGTTTGATCTTGAACAATAAATCATGCTAGTAAATAGCTTGAATTTATTTTTTATATTAATATATTGAAAACTATATTATGAATTTAAACATATTTAATATTTATAATGCATGAACAATATTTTTTATATTTTAAATTATAAAAATTTTTAAAATAAATTTATTTTATAATAAAATTAATAAAACAAATAAAATTTATTGATTATCAATATCGAAGATTTTATTTTTTAACACAAATGTTTAAGTTTCAAACTTTTTTATATTGCAACAAATAGAACCAAGCTAAGCTCGACCTTTTCATGAACAAGTCGAACTAATTTTTTTTTCTTTTTTTTTCATTTACTTTATTTTTGTAATTGGATACTTGTGGAGTCACATTTTATATGTACCCAGTTTTAATAATGCTAGCTATTTGCAATTCTTTTGATGCTCTAATTTTTATTCTGCTTGAATCAATTAACGCTTTTTATATATTATTATTTTTTTTTTCTTTAGGTATGGCCCTTTTATATATTGCTATATGATCTAATTGCACACATTTTATATGTAAATGTAATAATTAACTAAAGTAAAAATGCCTAAAAAAAGTATAAATAAAATAATGGTTCGTATAAATTTATGAGTGTCTAAATCATGTTATTTTATTATTATTATTATCATTATTATTGTTATTATTATTATTTTTGCCAATGAGTTGAGGATTCCATTTAATTTTTCCTTTTGATTAGTGACTTTCAGCTTGTAATGGATCTTTCTCTGTGCACTTCCCCATATCGAAGTCCTCTTAATAATTGCTTTTTTAAGCCAGGATTTGAGTTCGTGTTTGTATGTGATAAACATGTTACATACTGCAATGACCTTAGAAATTGATACACTTGTTACACACTGGCATGACCTGAATTGATAAACGTGTTACACGCTGGCAAAGGCCTTTTGATTGCTAATATATCATTGTGTCTTTCACACTAGAAATGAGGTAGCCTATTTGGCTTGAGGTGCTGTATATGAATTTAGTTTGACCGAAACTTTTTAGACTTATGGAGCACTTTGTGCAAGTTTTTACACTTTGGCAAATGAGTTATTCGTTTTTCCCACTTTTACACACGAGTACGTGCCTTGACTTAAAGGAGAATGAATTGATGGGTTTTGTTTGATTTTTAATTTTGACAGTGACTTTCAGCGTTTCTGGTCGTGGATACAATTGACTGCTCCTTCTATAGGCCAAGTTAATGTTCTGTTTTATTGGGTGAAATTTTCTCTTTTAGGGGGCTTGTGATTTGTTTCCAGTTCTGCAAGTTATTACATGATATGCATCATGCATTCAAGATGGTGAATGATTTCAATTATTTCAGTGATATAAGATGGAGAATGATTTCCATCAGAGATGGCCTATCGATCAAGAGCAATTTCTTACTTTTATGCTCACAAGACAGAGATATAATATGATTTTTTTTTCCAAAAAAAAAGAAAAAAAAGAAAAAGCTCATCAGAACATTATTAGAGTGAATTCTGAAAGCTACAGATATAATTTCTCTCATTAAAAGGAACAGAACATTATTAAAGTCTTATGTGTTAAAAGTCACCGAAGACATTCCCCTCCAATGATTAAAAAGAGTCATGAAATTGTTTGTTCCAAAAAA
Organism: Ziziphus jujuba; assembly: GCF_031755915.1. Lineage (NCBI taxonomy): Eukaryota > Viridiplantae > Streptophyta > Magnoliopsida > Rosales > Rhamnaceae > Ziziphus > Ziziphus jujuba. The sequence continues at coordinate 19,637,425 of NC_083381.1, read as the reverse complement.
AAAGTGCATATATATGTATATATATAATTGCTAGAGAAATACCAGATCATGTTTTTTATCCATTAAAAACACAACAAGCCAGGCATTACACTACCATGTCTTGGAATACCTAAGCTTGGGCTAACTTATTAAGCAGCAAAAGAAAAACAACCAGGTGACTAATGAAGAATGACACAGTGAAAGAAAATGCAAAGACACACATGTAGACAATCTAAAACTAGGAAAAACTGAAGCAATACAGGATGTCTATGTTGAGAAATCAAACAGCTGATTTATTATAATCACATGAAAAGGCTCTGATAATGATTGTGTTGTAACAGTGCCTAGGTAGCTGCATATGGAGTTGTTGTCAGCTGACCAAGTCATTAGAATATTTGTTATGCAGTTAGCTGACCAAGTCTTTAGGATATTTGTTATTATTTATGCTGTTATGCTGTTTTACTTGTTAATAGCTAGAAATTAGGAAGCTGTTAGTCATGCCTTGTGTTTAGGAAATATTTTTGTTTTTCTGTTAAATGTTAGCTCTATATAAAGAGTAGTGCAGTGAATAAAAAACACATTCTGGTCTTTAATATTTTATCTGGTGTCTTATAACTACAAATTGGTATCAGAGCTATTTTTCTTGAGGGATCTGTGAGTTGAGTGAATCTAAACACAAACCCAGAAACACAAACCAAAACCAGTAACTTAAAAGACCAGAAACACAAAAACCTTTAGAAATGGAAGCTGAAACAACATTTTCTCATATTGCTCCACCAATTTTTGATGGTGATAACTATCAGGCTTGGGCTATTAAAATGATGGTCCATCTTGAGGCATTAAATCTTTGGGAGGCTGTAGAGGAGGACTATGATGTTCTACCATTGCCAGAAAATCCAACGATAGTACAACTAAAGACTCACAAAGAGAGGAAGACAAAGAAGTCCAAAGCTAAAGCATGTCTATTCTCTGCTGTTTCAAGCACCATATTTACAAGAATCATGAATCTACAGACAGCAAAGGCTATTTGGGATTATCTCAGAAGCGAATACCAAGGCAATGAAAGAACCAAAAACATGAAAGTGCTTAACTTGATCAGCGAGTTTGAAATGCTGAAATTGAAGGAGACAAAAACCATCAAAGACTACTCTGACAAGTTGCTGGGCATAGTAAACAAGGTGAGGTTGCTGGGTAAGGATTTTTCTGATGAACGAATTGTACAAAAAATTCTTGTGACTTTGCCTGAAAAGTACGAATCTAAAATTTCTTCATTAGAAGAATCTAAGGATTTGTCAAGTATATCCTTGGCAGAATTAGTAAATGCATTGCAGGCCCAAGAGCAAAGACGAATGATGAGAAAAGAAGAATATGTAGAGGGTGCTTTTCAAGCAAAGGCACAAAATTCAGGAGGAGGCAAAGACAAGAAGGACAGCAAAAAGAAGTACAGCAAGAAAACTGAATACAATGACAAAAAGGATGAGGTAACATATCCACCTTGCCCATACTGTAAAAAAACTAACCACCCACAAAGGAAGTGTTGGTGGAGACCAGATGTCAAGTGCAGGAAATGTGGTCAGATTGGGCACATGGAGAGAATCTGTAAGTCACAACAACATGAAGGAAAAGCAAATACTGCTGTTGAGCAACATCAAGAGGAGCAGCTATTTGTTGCAACTTGTTTTGCAGCAAGCAACAGTTATAGTGATTCTTGGCTGATTGATAGTGGTTGCACACATCACATGACTAATGATCTAGAGCTTTTCAAAGAACTCAACAAAACTGAAATTTCCAAAGTAAAAATTGGAAATGGGGAATACATCTCAGTCAAAGGCAAAGGAACTGTAGCTTTAGAAAGCTTATCAGGTTTGAAGTATATTACTGACGTTTTATATGTGCCTGATATTGACCAAAACCTACTTAGTGTTGGACAGCTGATTGAGAAGGGCTTCAAAGTTATATTTGAAGACAAATGGTGCAGGATTAAAGATGCAGAAGGAAGAGATGCTTTTAAGGTGAAAATGAGAGCAAAAAGCTTTGCTCTAAATCTGATGGAGGGGGAGCAGATAGCATTTCCTAGCAGTGCAAGCAATGCGGAATTGTGGCACAAAAGGCTTGGGCATTTTCATCATGCTGGACTTCTATACATGCAGAATCACAAAATGGTAAAAGGAGTACCATTACTGGAAGACAAACTTTCTGATTGTGTGGCTTGCCAATATGGAAAGCACGTCAGAAGATCCTTTCCTCAAACTGCATGGAGAGCAACACGCAAACTTCAACTGGTACATACAGATGTTGGAGGACCTCTAAAAACATCTTCCTTAAATGGCAGTAAATATTATATTGTATTTATTGATGATTGCACCAGATTTTGTTGGATTTATTTTCTTAAATTTAAATCTGAAGTTGCTAATGTTTTTTGGAAATATAAAACTTGGGTGGAGAATCAAAGTGGTTACAGGATGCAAACAATCAGATCAGACAATGGAAAGGAATACACTTGTGATAGTTTCAAAAATTTATGTGATGAAGCTGGCATTGAGCACCAGTTTACAGCACCGTATACTCCGCAGCAGAACGGTGTAAGTGAAAGAAAAAATAGAAGTATTATGGAAATGACAAGGTGTTTGCTGCATGAAAAGGAATTGCCAAAGAACCTGTGGGCGGAGGCTGCAAATACTGCAGTTTATCTGTTGAATCGATTGCCAACCAGAGTTCTACAGAAAAGAACTCCATTTGAAGCCTGGTTTGGTTACAAACCAGACCTGCAATATTTAAGAACTTTTGGTTGTCTTTGTTTCGCTCATGTGCCACAGGTGAAAAGAGAGAAACTCGATAAAAAGGCGGAACCGGGAGTTTTTATTGGATATAGTAAAGAATCCAAGGCTTACAGAATTTTCCAACCACAAAGTGGAAAAATTCTTGTAAGTAGTGATGTCACATTCATGGAAGATAGACAATGGAACTGGGAGGAGTCAGTAAAGGAGCAGCGGTCTGAAATTCAACAAAATATGGATGATAACATAGATGATGAACCAATTAGAGGTACAAGGTTATTATCTGATATTTATGAAAGATGTAATATTGCTGTGTTTGAGCCTACAGAGTTTAAAGAAGCTGAAAAGGATGTCAAGTGGATCGAAGCAATGGAAGAAGAGCTTAAGATGATTGAGAAGAATGACACATGGGAGTTGGTGAATAGACCTCAACATAGAAAGGTCATTGGAGTCAAATGGGTTTACAGAACCAAATTTAATGCAGATGGTTCTGTAAATAAACACAAAGCCAGATTAGTTGTGAAAGGGTATAGTCAAGTGTTTGGAGTAGATTTTTCAGAAACCTTTGCTCCAGTAGCACGCTTGGATACAATCAGAATGTTACTTGCTTTGGCTGCACAAAAGGGATGGAAGATTTACCAGTTGGATGTTAAATCTGCTTTTTTAAATGGTTATCTTCAAGATGAAATTTATGTAGAGCAGCTTGAAGGATTTCAAGTCAAGGGACAGGAGGAGAAGGTCTACTTATTGAAGAAGGCATTATACGGTCTTAAACAGGCTCCTAGGGCCTGGTACAGCAGGATCGATGAATATCTTCAAAGCCTTGGTTTTGTTAAAAGTCCAAGTGAAGCTACGTTATATATAAAAAAAACAGATGCTAACTTAATTATAGTTTCTGTTTATGTTGATGATCTTCTTGTAACAGGAAGCAATGAGATGCTGGTGAAAGAATTTAAAGCCAAAATGCTTGAAGCATTTGAGATGACAGACCTTGGCTTAATGTCCTATTTTCTAGGAATGGAGGTGAAGCAAGACCATCATGGAGTCTTCATAAGCCAAAAGAAGTATGCAAAGGAAATACTCAAGAAATTCCATATGGAAGATTGCAAAAGCACTAGCACACCCATGAATCAAAAGGAGAAATTTAGCAAAGAGGATGGAGCTGAAAAAGTTGATGAACGCTTATACATGAGTCTGATTGGTTGCTTGATGTATCTTACAGCTACCAGACCAGACATAATGTTTGCAGTAAGTTTGCTCTCGAGATTTATGCATTGTGCTAGTGAAATGCATTTTCAGGCTGCCAAACGAATTGTAAGATATATCAAGGGCACAACAAATTATGGAATTAAATATTCTAGCTGTCACTCTTTTAAGCTTCATGGTTATTCTGATAGTGACTGGGCAGGTTCTATAGATGACATGAGAAGCACAACAGGTTTTTGTTTCAGTTTTGGATCAGGAATTTTTTCATGGAGCTCCAAAAAGCAAGATGTGATAGCTCAAAGTACAGCGGAGGCAGAGTATGTTGCAGCAAACGCTACAGTGAATCAAGCAATTTGGATCAGGAAAATACTAGCAGATTTACACATGAACCAAACTGAGCCAACAGAAATTTATGTAGATAACCAAGCTGCCATTGCAATTTCAAATGATCCTATTTTTCATGGAAGGACAAAGCATTTCAAGATCAAGCTATATCATTTGAGAGAAGAACAGAAGGCTGGTGAAGTTAAACTGGTTTATTGTAAGACTGAGAACCAAATTGCAGATGTGCTTACCAAGGCTCTTCCAAAAGCAAGATTCGAAGTTCTGAGAAACAAACTAAGTCTATGCAGCTATTAGGCAAGGAGGAGAAATTGTTGTAACAGTGCCTAGGTAGCTGCATATGGAGTTGTTGTCAGCTGACCAAGTCATTAGAATATTTGTTATGCAGTTAGCTGACCAAGTCTTTAGGATATTTGTTATTATTTATGCTGTTATGCTGTTTTACTTGTTAATAGCTAGAAATTAGGAAGCTGTTAGTTATGCCTTGTGTTTAGGAAATATTTTTGTTTTTCTGTTAAATGTTAGCTCTATATAAAGAGTAGTGCAGTGAATAAAAAACACATTCTGGTCTTCAATATTTTATCTGGTGTCTTATAACTACAGATTGTAATGGACTTGACGGCTTCTGAGATACTTGCTTCATAGTTGGCCGAGACTGTGGAGTTTGTTGCAGGCATGCAAATGCAATTTCTGCAATGGAGATCACTTGGTCCGCTATTTGCCTCCTTGGAGGCGAGAGACTTTGATCCAGTACATCCTTAAGTAGAACATCGAAATCCAGTAACGGTGATGGTAACAAAGATGATATGAGATCTCCTGGATGCTTTCCCATGATCACTTTCAATCTTCTCATTTATTTCCATTGTATAAGCGAGCTCTTCAAAGAAATATGACTTTGAGTTAATATTTTATGACGATTAGAAACTTCGTATAAGACAATTGCAAATAAGTCAGGTATATATATATATATATATTCATCAAAGTAAGTAAATTAAATTATATAAATCTTCTTCTATTTATGTATATACAGAGGCCTCAAAAGTACATAAACAAAAGTAGTCAAACCATTCTAGTTAATCTCTGTTATCTATGTCTAGAAAATATGCATAATACATGGTTCTCATGTCTGATCTAGAAATCCGCCTTTGAAGCTATTTGAAAAATACAATACGTAAAAAATATATACAAAGAGTATGATTTGATCTGTGATTTGATCTTGAATCCTTTTGCTAGGTATATCTTTATGCTTCAGCTAGGAACTTCTAGTTCTTATTTGTCGAAATAAAAAGTACTATTTCTGTTGTACAAATTATTATTAATTTTTTTTAATAAAATCAGCAGAACATGAGTTCCTGGTTGCTTAAAAGAAATAAAAAAGGAACCAAAGGATGCATTATAGATTTAACATAAAGGAGAGTAACTTTGATTGGACACTTACTCGGGCCAGAGAAGCCAAAGGTTCCTGCAAATGGAGTCCAATTCGATGGCTCTAGATCCAACGTTGTAGCAGCACCAAAGTCAGAAATGTGAGCTTCGTAATCATAGTCCAATAGAACATTCTTAGTTGATATGTCCCTATGAATTATAGCTGGACAACATTCATGGTGCATGTATGATATACCATCGGCTAAATCTTTCACCACGTTTATTCTCTTGGTCCACTCCAACTCCACTGCCTTAACATTATCGCTCAATATCTTCAACAAGCTCCCCTCTTCCATGAACTCATACACCAAATATGAGTGTCTTGTATGTGAACAAAATCCGTAAAGCTTAATGATATTTCGGTGGCGAGCTCTTGTCAACACATTAATCTCACTTTCAAAAGCTTCCTCACTAACCACTCCCTCATTCTCATGCAATTTTTTCACAGCAAAAGCTTGACCCGTTGACAGCATTGTTTTATAGACACTTCCATATCCTCCAACTCCAATGCAATATTTGGAGCTGAAGCTCTCTGTTGCTTCAACTATTTCTTCATGAACCTTTCTCCCATTATGGCTCCATGGTTCAAAGAATTTTATAGACAACTTCCTCTGCTACTCGACCTTTTGGTGGTGAAAGTCGTTGATCCAATAAATCCTTAAGCAGAATTTGATGAGCAGTTGGTAACAATGATGATGATGATTCAGAATGAGACAAGAAGAGATTATTTCCCATGATCAGTTCCAATATTACAACTCCGAAGCTGTACACGTCGCACTTTTCATTTACTTTCATTGTGTAAGCAAGCTCTAATCAGAGAAAAATGGCTTTTAAATTAATATATGCACTCATATATATATATATATATATAAGAGTGTGTGTGTGTGTGTGTGTAAATGCATATATCTTTCAGTAATTAGATAATTAAACTTGATCTTCTCTTGTTGAACATAAAAAGATCTATTTCTAAATGATTTTTCTAATAAAACTAAGATAAACATGAGCTTTCCTGATTGCTAAAAGGAACAAAAAGATTGTCAATAAAAGATAACTTTGATGGAATTCTTACCGGGGGCTGAGTAGCAAAAGTCCCTGCAAACGAAGCCTAATTTGATGAGTCTGGATCTAAAGTTGTAGCAGAACCAAAGTCAGAAATGTGAGCTTCACATTCGTCATCCAACAGGACATTCTTACTCAATATGTCTCTGTGAATTATAGCAGGACAACATTCATAGTGCATATAGCATGTGGCATTTGCCAAACCTTTCACAATGTTCACTCGCTTTCTCCATCCCAACTCCAATGCTTTAACTTCATCTCTCAAGTTGTCTGCTAAGCTTCCCTTTTCCATGAATTCAAACACCAAAAATGAATATCTTGCATGTGAACAATACCATGAAGCTTAATGATATTTCGATGATGTGCATTTGGTAATACATTGATCTCAGTTGTAAAAGCTTCTTCACCGTCCAATATTCCATCGTTTTTGTGGAATTTCTTTATAGCAACAACTTCACCTGTCGGTAATTGTGCCTTGTAGACACACCCATATCCCCCAACTCCAATGCAATATTTGGAGTCAAACTTCTGTGTGGCTTTAAGTATTTCTTCATGTACATTTTCCCCCTCATAGTTCCATGTCGCAAAATAAGTTTCAATAGGTGCTGCTGTTGGCTCATCCACGGCAGCCTCTCTCATTCGGTAGATGAAAATTATGCCAACAATGATAAGCAATGAAATTATAAGGCATACAATATAGAGGATGATCAATACTAAAGTTGCATTGCTACCTTTTCTTCTGTTTGTTGGGCAAGGTTTAAGACCAGTATTATTGCCACACAAACCTTTATTGTTTCCCAATACTGCCATGGTAAAAGCTTTGGTTTTTGGAAGTGGACCTTCCAACTGATTGTATGATATATCAACAAATATCAAACTCAACATATCATCTTAAGAGGATGGAATAAAGCCAGACAGATTGTTGTGAGAGAGTTGTAACGTCTCTAAATTCTATAGATTTCCAAGCTTTGAAGGCAACTCCCCTCCAAGAAAATTGTGGCTCACATCTAGATATTGAAGAAAGTGTAAGTTCTCAATTTGGAATGGAATAGCCCCAACATTTGTTATCTCTCAAGTTCAACCCTGTTAACTTGGAGCATCTATCTAAATCTTTAGGAATTGGTCCAGTCAGATTATTTTTTGAAAGATCAAGATTTCTGAGTTCTGATAACATTCCAATCTCTGATGGAACTTCGTTTGAAAGACTACTGTTGTTCAATCTGAGGTCGAATAACAATTTCTATTGGCCAAGTTCTTTTGGAATCTTCCTTGCAAGATGATTGAAGGATAGGTCAAGTATACGCAAATCAGTAGCTTTCCCGAGTTCAGGAGATAGCCTACCTGAAATTTCATTTTTAGAGATATTCAACAAAGAAAGATTACTGCATTTTCCCCACCTTTCAGAAAGCTCACCAAAAAACTTATTTCTACTCAAATCCATATAATACAAATTTGGGCATGTTCCAAAAATTTCTGATATATTTCCTGTAAGCTGATTTGCTTCAAGATGAATTATGATCAAGCTAGTGCAATTTCTCAAGGTTTTTGGAACTGGACCTATGAAGTTATTATCATCTGCATAAAACTCTAAAAGTTTCCCACCAAGACAAACATTATCTGGTAGATATCCAGTGAATGAATTGACTTGCAGTTGGTAATACTCCAAGTTTGTAAGATTGTCCATTTCCAATGGAATGGATCCATTCATGCTGTTATTGAAAAAGCTCAACCATGTGAGGAATCTGAGTTTTCCAATTCGTGGAGGTATAGGGCCAGATAGTTGATTAACTGTTACGTCCAAGACATTGAGATTAGTCAAGTTTCCAATCGTGGTGGGAACAAGTCCAGAAAGCTGGTTGTTAAAAAGGTCCAACTCCTTTAAGGCTTTAATGTTCCCAATGGAGGCAGGAATTGAGCCGGTGAGATGGTTCCCATAGAAGTGTAATTTATTCAATGATAAAATATGTCCAAGTTCTTCCGGTATTGATCCAGAAATTTTGTTCCGACCAAGGTCTAGAATGGTTAAGATGCTTAGGTTTCCAGTGGATGCATGGATTGAACCTGAAAGACTATTGTTAGAAGCTCTGAACACCATAAGAGACCTCAACATGCCTATTTCATATGGTATAGATCCACTTAAATCATTGGAACTCAAGTCAAGGTGTTGCAAACTTGTTAAAAGGTCTATTTGCGATGGAATCTTCCCCGAGAGATTATTTATATCCAAGCGAAGATTGGTCAGTTTCGAATGGTTACAGATGTGGAAAGGGATAATATTTGGCCTCACTTTGTACTGGTAAGATATATTTTCAATTTCTTTAATTAATTTGGTGACTGTAACATTGAGCACAAAAAGAATCCCATATGATACTGAAAGTGGTATATATCTGCTGATTAAATTGGAAAATGATCATCATTCAAACTGATTAATTGGTCAAGTAAGAGGAAGAAATCATTGTTAATTATAATTAAAGCTTTTCTTATTATGCTAAATAAATTCAAACAACATGCTGCAAAGCCTTTTTTTTTTCCTTTTTTTTTTTTTTAAGCCCAAACAAGTAAGTTCAATACCTCAATGGAGTTCTGTTTTGTGCTAAAATTGTTAATATATATATATATATATATGCTGCTGCCATGACTGTTGTTTGATCCATGAGCTGGCTATCTAATAAAGCCAAAAGGAAAAAAAGAGGTTAAAAAAAAAAAAGGAAAAGCATTAACCACATGACTAACCAAGTGGTAGGTTGATAAACAATATCAAATTCGCAATTGGTAATACACTGGTCGTCACAATTTTGTCTCTTATGGCATGGTTTATATTATTGTTGATGGTGGCTGCGGGCATAGTTTAAAATATCCATAAGTTCTTTGAAATTTACATTTTCCCAATAGAACAATAGAAAATATAGGTTTTAAAATGAAATAGATAAAATTTTAATAATTTCCAATGAAATTTCTAATATTTTTCCGAAACGTTCCATTTATATACATCCACATCTGTTCCTTTACAGTTTGGTCAAAATTTCAACAATATCCATCCGCATTTCCAAAATTTCTACTAAAGATTCTGCAAAAATTTCAAAAATATCTATATAAATTTAATATTTTTTGTCAAAAAAATTTAAAAATATTATTGTTATTTAATTTACATTATTACTTTTCGTACTACACATTTAAAAATAAGAATGAGGAAGAAAAAAATAATTTTTAACCATTAAGGAACTCTATGTGTGATATTGAGATAATATTCATAGATTATAATGTAATTAATAATAGTTGTATGATATATTTTAATTAATATAAAATTTTACCAAATATGTATTGTTTTGCTTTTTGTTATTTTAATCAATAATATTATATTTATATCTGTTAATGATTATTTAAGAAAATATAATACATATTTAATATTTTTTCAATTTTTATAGTGAAATTGATCATTATTTAATTAAATAAATTAATCTTAAAGTTTTAATAAAAATTTTTATTTTATTTTATAAGTTTTTATTTTTTTTTTATAAATTTTAATTGATATTAAAAAATTTTCAATATTTTTATTAATATTTTGATATTTTGGACATTTGGTATTTTTATTCATGGTTTATTGGAATGAGATTGTTTCCCAATGTAAAAGTAAAAAAAAGAAAAAAAAGAAAAAAAGTTTTAAATAAGTTTGAAATAAAAATTGTTGCACTTACCGGTTAAAAACTAATGCTGATAGGGTATTTGGGTAATGACAAAGTTATTAAGAATCTGAAATTATTAGAAAAATAAATTTTTTTCTTGTTTGGATGATTTTTAAAAGGAAGAATTTATGAGACCAGCAAAAAATAAATCTCAGAATATGGAAAACTAACATGAAAAATTGAGAGGGAAATTGATTCCTGAAATTTAGTTTTCTACGATTCAGTTTCATGAGAATTAATTTTTCTCTTGATATGTTCGGTGAGTAATAGGAAAGTTGGGATTTGTAAGTAATTAAATTTAACATTGTATAATAAATTAAAGATAAATATATATTTTAAAACTATTTTGTTTGGAATTTTCAAAATGACACATCTATAGGTGTAACAACTTTTTTACATATTTTCCTACATTGGTAGGAATCTAATTCTTTGGACCTATATTTTTCTACCTTACAATAAATATTCAAACAAAAGAAAGTAATTGATTTACAAGGGAATTAAATTTCCACTAACTGTACTGTTATCTAAATTTATCGTTAAATATGTATCATTCTAAAATTCTCTGAGAAAATTGGTTTTATTTATCTTTTTAAATAAAATTTTACCTTTTAATTTTAATTCATAAACTTATTTAATTACTTGTAAGTCTTAAATAATTCTATTATTGACCAAACATTATAAAAGGAATTCCAAAAAAACTTATTATTTGGAAATTGAATATCAAAAACCTGATTCTCGCGAATCAATTTTCTTTAATATTTCCCTTTCTACCAAACAGGGCATAAAGAGAAAGTTTGTTGATGAAGATAAGACCATAATTTTAAAAATCCCATAAAAGAGGAGAGAAAAATTGGTTAAAAATTCAAAAAAAATTATAAAAAAGAAGTTTTTAAGTAATTTTACATTCTATGTAGTGTGGGTAGCAATTCTTGCCGTGCAAAAAGGTGCACTCTTGTGCAATCTGTTTGGTCATTTTTATATTTAACTGATGGGCCGCATAGGCCCATCCTTGCTTTTCATATTTTCATAGGGAATATAAAAAGGTGAGGGGAACAAAAAACAAAAGAAAATCCTTACACAAGTTTTCTTATTTTCACTTGTTTTAATAAAACTGCTCCGATCGACCGACTTATATATATTGGACAAAATATATTGCAATAAATGGCCAAGATACATCAAGGAACGAAAGTTTTACATAATAGGAATTAGGTGAAGTTATTCTAATTTAAATTTAAAATATGCAAATTATTAAAAAAAATTAATTCCTATGTTTAGATACAAATGTGTGGTTATATTAGACAAATATGACAGTTTCATAGAAATTTTGTAAATGGTCTGCTGTAAAGCAATTTGTTATTTCTATGTACATATATATATATATGTCCACAAGCATAACAATAGATAATAAATTTTTTTTTTATAATTACTTGTAAATTAATACCTGAAACAGAGATTTTGTTTTGATTTGTATATATCTGCTATATTATACCGTACTCTGTATAGAATTCTGATAGTTCCATAAAATCAATATTTTTATATTAATTTATATAGTTTTGTTGTCCTGCTTAAAAATGGAATCAACTGGTTAAACAAGAATTCCATCTATCCCTCTTTGTACTATGCCCTCCAAGTCTAGGGTTGGAAGGAGATAACAAAAATATTGTGATTCATGTATTTATATATATTTTGACTTAAAAATATCTTGTCTGTTTTTTTGGGGAAATTATGACATTTATATTCGATGAATTTATAATTTGTAGCTGGTAAAGTTATTTTATTATTCAAGGTCAACATTTAGGTGGCCTGTTAGTTTCTGAACTGTCATTCTTTAGGTTAGAGAATAGTCCAACAGTTTGGTTGGTTTGATCCAACTTTTTTTTTTTTTTTTGAGAGAGGTATTTAATAGCTGAAAATTGTCCATATGACTTTGGAGATGGTAATGCACCATTGCAGGGCAGAACAACGTAACTTTGCTGCAATGCATTCGATTATTTTGGGACTATATATAATTGTAAGGCCAGGTGAAAATTGGATCTGTTTTTGCAGGGCTTGGGATTATAATTGTTGTTGCAGCAGGATAAAAGTGTGTGCCTCATGCAAGAAATTATGGTCCAAACACAATGTCACATATGGAAATGGTTTTAGTAAATATTATATGGCTGCAAATTTTGCTTCAGTTCCATCTATTAGTAAATTAAAGATTATGAAATTGTTTTGTTCTGGAAAAACTCGTAGAGAAATACCGGATCATGTTTCAGTTTTATCCATTAGAGACAAAAAAATCAGTTTCCTTATTTAAGTACAAGACATAACAAAGTCCTGGTGTATCCAAGCTCGGGCTATCTTATTACACAAGAAAAGAAACACAATCCTAGGACCAATCTGAGAAAGAAAATGAACAAAATTTGACAATATCAAACAAGGAGAAATCCCAGCAGTTTAGGATGTCCATGTTGGGGAATCAAACAGCTGCTTTATTGTAATCATATGAAATGGCTCTGATAATGATTCTAATGGAGTTGACAGCTTTCTAGATACTTGCTTCATAGTTGGACGGAACTGTGGACTTTGTTGCAGGCACGCAAATGCTATCTCTGCAATGGAGATCACTTGGTGTGCTATTCGCCCCCTTGGAGGTGAGAGACGTTGATCCAGTACATCCTTAATCAGAGCGTCAACAGCCAGTAGTGGTGATAATAACAGAGATGATATGAGGTCTCCTGGATGCTTTCCCATGATCACTTCTAATGTTACAACTCCGAAGCTGTACACGTCGATCTTCTCATTTACTTCCATTGTATAAGCAAGCTCTTCAAAGAAATATGACTTTGAGTTAATATCTTATGATGATCGTAAATTTCGTATATGTAATTGCAAATAAGTCAGGTACATTTTCTTTTCATCAGAGTAGGTAAATTAAATTATATTAATCCTCTTCTATTTATGTATATACAGAGGCCTCAAAAGTACATCAACAGTACTCAAACCATTCTAGTTAATCTTTGTTATCTATGTCTAGCAAATATGCATAATACATCGTTCTCATGTCTGGTCTAGAAATCTGCCTTTGAAGCTCTTTGAAAAACACATAATGAGCAGATCTGCCGGATCATGAGCTTTCCTGGTCGCTAAAAAAAAGAAAAAAAAAAAAAAAGAAGTGCATAATGGATTTAACACAAAGGAGTAACTCTGATGGAACAATTACCTGGGGCAGAGTAGCCAAAGGTTCCTGCAAATGGAGTCCAACTCAATGACTCAGGATCCAAAGTTGTAGCAGCACCAAAGTCAGAAATGTGAGCTTCGTATTCATCATCCAACAAAACATTCTTAGTTGATATGTCTCTATGAATTATCGCAGGACAACATTCATGATGCATGTATAATATGGCATTGGCTAAACCTTTCACCACATTTATTCTCTTGGTCCACGCGAACTCTGCTGCCCTAACTTCATTGCTTAATATCTTCTCTAAGCTCCCTCCTTCCATGAACTCATACACCAAATATGATTGTCTTGCATGTGAACAAAACCCATAAAGCTTAATGATATTTCTGTGGCGTGCTCTTGTCAAGACACTAGTCTCACTTTCGAAAGCTTCCTTAGTAGCAGCTCCTTCATTTTCATGCAATTTTTTCACGGCAACAACTTGAGCCGTTGAAAGCATTGTTTTATAGACACTTCCATATCCTCCAACTCCAATGCAATATTTGGAGCTGAAGTTCTCTGTTGCTTTAACTATTTCTTCATGAACCTTTTTCCCATTATGGCCCAATGCTTCAAAGAAAGTTACTGTCATTTCTGTTTGTCTTGGCTCATCCATATGCCTCTCTCTGTTTTTACAAACAAACAGTACTCCAACAACGACAAATGACAGAATCAGAGCACAAGATATAGACATCGTGACTAAAAATATTATAGATTTACTTATATTCTCTTTAGGTATGGGGCAAATCTTTATATTTGTGTTGTTGCCACACAAACCTTTATTATCTTCCAGTGCTTCAAGTGTGGCCTCTAGGAAGGCTTTGTTGTTGGGAAGAGGACCATCAAACTGATTATAGGATATATCAACGGATGTCAAGCTTATCAATTCCTTAAACGTGGATGGTATTGTGCCTGACAGATTGTTGTGTGAGAGGTTAAAAGTTTCTAGCTTATCCAAACGACCAAGCTCCAAAGGCAACTCTCCTGAAAGCAAATTCATACTTAGATCAAGATTTTCGAGGGAGTGCAGATTCCCAATTTGGAAGGGAATATGTCCACTGAATTTGTTATCCCTTAAGTTTAAATGGAGTAGTTTTGAACAGTGTTCCAAATGCATGGGAATTGATCCACTCAATTGGTTGGCTGCAAGGTCAAGGGTTTCAAGGTCCAACATTATTCCAATTTCTGCAGGAACATTGCTAGAAAGGGAATTATTGTTGAGCTTGAGAATGTACAACAATTTCAGCTGTCCCAATTCCTTAGGAATTTTACCTACAAGACGGTTCGAAGAGAGGTCAAGTTTCCGCAATTGAGTAGCCTTCCCAAGTTCAGGAGGTAGCCTACCAGAAATTTTATTGTTAGAGATGTTCAACATCGTGAGGTTTGGACACTGTCCCCAGTTTCCAGTAAGTTCTCCGAAAAACTTATTGTTGCTCAAGTCCATATAATCCAAGCTTGGGTATATTCTGAACTCTTCTGATATATTCCCCGTTAGTTGATTCCCCTCAATTGAAAATCTAAGTAAAGAACTGCAGTTTGCTATGCTTTTTGGAATGGAACCTTTAAAGCTGTTAAAACCTGCTGCAAACCATCTAAGCTTCCCACTAAGACAAATATTATCTGGAAGATAGCCAGTGAGATAATTATCATGCAGTGAAAGCTCAATAAGAGATTTTAGTTGTCCAATGGACAGAGGAATTGAGCCAATGAGCTGGTTATCATTTAAATAAAGGAAGGTAAGTGATTTAAGATGTCCGATCTCATTGGGGATGGACCCAGCTATTTTGTTTAGACCAAGTTCCAAATCAGTTAACTTGCTCAAGTTTCCAATGGACACAGGAATTGAACCTGATAGACTGTTACTATGAGCATAAAATAACTCAAGAGATGCCAACATGCCTACTTGAGGTGGTATAAAGCCATGCAAATAATTGCTTTCCAACCAAAGGAAACGTAAATTTGTTAAAAGGCATATCTGGGATGGGATGTCTCCGGAGAAATTATTGGAATCGAGGGCAAGGTAGGTGAGTGTAGAAAGGTTGCCAATGTGAGATGGGATACTTCCATAGAGGGAGTTGTCAAAAAGGTCCAGAGTGAGTAAGCTAGGAAAGGAGGAGAAGTTGAAGTTGTGAAGCGTACCTTTCAGATTACTGCTCTCGAGAGTAATGTTGATGACACTTCCAAAGTCGTTACAAGTGATCCCAACCCAAGAACAGGGGGTATTATTATAGAGATGATGAGAAGTTGAATTAGTAGAATTGAGATTCCAAGAACGGAGAAGAGAATGAGTAGTTGGATTCATATCAAGGCTGTCCTTCCATTTCACAAGTGCCACTGCCTCTCCACTTGCTGCAAAACAAGAACTAGAACAAAGAAGAAACAGTAGAATGATGATAAACAAAAAAAACAGATCAAGTGACCGTACAACGAGGTTTGGACTCCAGGGTGCCATGGACTTGATAATTTTTTAACTTTAAAGCAAGGCTTAAATGCCTTGGCTTTCTTTCAAATATATAGAGAGAGAGAGCATTTTATTTATTTATTTATTTAAAGAAAACGGAAATAATTATTCTGTTGTTTTTGAAGAAGAAATAATTCAAAATAAATAATTGTTTTTATTCCTTAGTTTAATTGAACGATTAGCCGTGTTTGTTCAGAATAACCCCTAGTTAAATAACGGATTAATTAATCAAATTTTCATTTCCATATAAATATTTTTTAATAGTCTTTTTGAAAATCGATATATCAAATAATTTCATTCATTTTTTGGTATGGTTTATTTAAAAATATATATATTTATATTCTAAATTTATTTTTAGCTACTGTTATTATCATTTCAATTTTTTCATTATATTTTATACTTCCTTTCTAAAAATTTGTTATTTTTCTCATTTTACCTTTTTTGTAATTTTTTTAGGGGTTTTATTATTATTATTATTATTATTATTATTATTATCTCCATTTACTTTATTGTTTTAATTGGATACCTGTGAAGACACAATTTATGTACTCAGCTAAAGATTCTGTTTTTTCTTTGGATCAGTGACTTTCAACTTGTAATGGATCTCTTTCTACGCACTTCCCCATACCAAAGTCCTCAAAATTGATTTCTACTTTTTTTTTTTCTTTTTTTTTGGTTGGGACGTAGAGACTTGTATTTTGTTTGTCTTTTTTGTTGCCAAGGACCAAGACTTCAGACTTTAGACTTTTTTTAATCCTTTTATTGAATTGCTAAATTGATTTTATTAAATATAATATATATATATATATATATTATAAACAACCGTCATGAACAGATTGAAAAAAAAATGAAAAAAGAGCCTAAATTGAAACCAAAATAAAAATGACTCAATAGAAATTGGAGGCAAATTAGAGGATTCAAAAGTATAGTTTACCCTATATTTATTTTAGATTTCAAAGAAGCAAAAAGCCAATAACAAAACCTCACAGATTCTCTGTTCAATGAAGTTGAAAATGGTGGCTCACAATAGTGTATTCGGCTCACTTTTAAGAGCTAGCATTTGTACTATGAGCATAAACTCTACAGTGTTTTATGAATTAAACTTCTTAAAAATGAAAAAAAAGAAAAAGCTTGAATTGAGTAGTCTTGCTTTGTACAAATTAATTAATGATGGCAGGTTTCATTTTTTTTTTTTTTTCCTTCATTGAACCTGATTTACCTAGCCTATTATTGTAACATTCCACATCGGTTGGAGAGGGGCACGAAGCTGTGGATATCTTTCCCTTCAAAACGCGTTTTGACAAAACCTTGAGGTCAGGGGAGAGAGGGAGTGAACCCTGGCCAAAAAGGATAATATCTTGATGCGGGTGGACTGGGCCGTGTATCAAATTAATTGTTTGTACTGAAACAGCGACATTAATTAATTATATATAGCTAGTGGATGGCTTTTCGATGAAGACTTCATGAACGCATGTCGTTTCAATATTAACTTTGCCAACCACTAAGATATTTGACACATATGCTACGCATTCTGCATTTCATAATTTTAATCCCTAATGAAAAGCTATCACAAACGAGTGGGTCGTGCCAAAGAGAGACCATACTAGCAGTGTAGTACTCATTCTAGGCTTATAGGGGTCATCACTCCCCGTCATATCTAACAATTCTAGGCTTTTTAATCCCAAATGTTGAATTTGATGAGTTTGCATAATTAGACTAAATCTATCTTCTAAAATTGAATCTAAAAGGTTAATTTCACATCTATGTTTCAGGTTGATCTAACTAGACATTACAATATATATATAGACATGAGGAAGATTACCATATTTGATGTCCAAGTTGATTAAAGTAATTTAATTGTTGGTATGCAAAAGGGTTTAAGGAGGGGAAAAATTTATTTGTGCAATCGCTATATGAATGGGGTCTTGTAACAAGCCATTTATACTTGAATTCAACAATTATTTCATAAAGAAAGAAGTCCACAAATTTTATTTTTAAATTGTGCATAATTATAGGTTGTTCGGTTTATTCTATATATGATCATTGGGAATTATTCTGGATGATATGATAAAAAGGTTATAGCTTACACGTAATACCTTCTCTGGTTGGTAGTGTACTTAAATGCATACAGGTAGCTCAAAATAATGCTATCCTGGAAATAGTCAATAGCACCAAGAGTGTTTCTCTACAGATATTTATAGCAGCTATAATTTTGACGAAGTCGAAGACATATTGTTTTTTTTTTTTTTTTTTTTGACCAGTTAATTAAATACGGACACCTGTTATCTCAATACGTAAGAAAATATCAGACAAGTCTCGGAGCAAATCTACATGGTGGTTGCTCTTATTTTGACTTTTAGCAGTGACTTTTAAGTTCTAATATATGAATCTCGAACTCTGAAGTCTTATACTACTGTATTCATTATTAAATTATGGACTTTAAGTTTTGTTGAATATGTTACAACTGACTAATTCTTTACTTGTGAACCTCCAACTCTAGAGTTTTATAGAGTAGTATTCATCATTAAATGATTCTGATTTTAAGTTTTGTTGAATATTTTACAACTGACCATTTCTTTGTTGCTTCAGTTAGCTGTAATATGTGGAAATAATCGAACTTGGTGGGCCTGTCTGATTATTCCTTTTCATAGCAACTTTCAGCTGATTCTAACTTAATTAGTCTTATCCTTTTAACATCAACAAAGCACCAAAGAGACTTACCATGCCACTGGTTTAACTTCAGGGGAAGCAATTTCCAATTCACTCTATGTCAAAAGAAGGAATAGTATGATTATGAAACAGAGATCGATGGATAACTGGAGAATAGCAAGGGATATTTAATTGCAAAAATCATTTAAGTAATTTGACTTGTAGAAGATCATTTGTAAGTTAAACACCTCTCTAAGAGAATATATGTATATATATATATATTTGGTTGAGTCAGGGTAAATTTATTTATTTCCACCAGGGTAAATTTTATATATACAAGCGGACTAGATTATTTTAAATTTAGTCGAGTTAGGTTGGATTAAATCTAATCTATGTTCCAAGCTCAGCATATATGTTCCATACAACAAAAGCAGTAGTATACATCAGAGATAGAGAGGATATAAGACAAACTTAACAAAAGATAAAACAAATTTTCTTACAATTACTTGTACATTAATACTTCAAATAGAGATATGTGTTTAGCTTTATATATCTTCTATATTATAATAAACTAGAGAGAATTCTGATAGCCACTTTCATTTTAAGCAAGGAAGGCTTCTTTACGAGAAAATTTGTAGTCAAGGGAGCATGATGAAACAGCTTGTTTACCTTCATTTTTGTCCATAATATCAACGTATCCTTTAACTGCTTTCCAAGTTCCGACCCAGACATTTCATTTTCTCTTTACTTGCATATTAAACATGATTTATGAAAATGAATTTCTTGCTTTCTTTGATTATTCCTTCTTAATTTGTTTTTGTATGTGCCTATATAAGAAGCACATTAAGTTCTCTCCCTAGCTATTTTCTACCATTTACAAAATCTTGGTAGATTTTTTTTTTAAGTACTAATTTGGCTAAATCGTTAGTGCCATATTCAACTGCTAGCCAGGGTAGGTAAATGGTCTGTTTTTGTCCTATTTTGTTTGGAAAGCAAGAAAACAAGAAGAAAACATATATCTAGAAAGAAAACTGAGAGAAAAAGGAGAGAAAATTTGATCGGTTATTGATGCTTTTTTTTTTTTTTTCGTGGGGTACAAAGTGAATATAGAGAAAGGAAAGCTTTTATACAAAATAAGCCTTCACACCTTGTTTCTTCAACTTCTAACTAAATTAGTTAGAGCTACTAACTATAAAAGGCCACTTCAGACACTTTTAACTAACTTGATTAACAGATAAACAAAGAAAAGCTGATGTGGAACAAGCTGTCATTGAACACCATACTAAAATGCCCCCCGAAACTCGTTTTTCGAGTAATTATGTGAATCAATCAAAAATAAGAGTTTGAAAAGGAACCAAGCTGGCTTCAAACTAAATTAACAACTTTCAACTTGGATTTTAAGTACAAAATTTGGAAGTTTCCAATGCCTTGTTGAACACATCTCCAACTTGATCCTTGGTTGGCACTTATCGAATTTCAATTGCTTTTTCCAAAACCCTATCTCAAACAAAATGTTATATCGAACCCAATATGCTTCTTTCATTGATGAAGAACAAGATTCATAGCTAGTGCTATAGCATTAAGACTACTTGTCCAAATAACTGGTTTTGGTAAGTTGAGCTGGAATTCATTAAGAAAATTATGTAGTCAATATTGCTTGGATGTATTATGAGCTAGAGCTCTATACTCGGCCTTAGCGCTTCAGCGAGATACTACAGCCTGTTTTTCAGATCACCAAGAAATCAAACTACAGCCACAAAAATTCCATATCCACTAGTTGAACGCCTGTCATCACGATTGCTGGCCCAATCTGAATCTAAGAAACCTTGAAGAACCAGTTTCATAGAAGATCTAATTTGTAATATCATGATCCAGCGTACCTTTTATATCTAATTAATATTTTACAAGCGAGGTAGGAGCCTGAACATGCTGTCTGACTTTGTTTACAGCAAAACAAATATCAAGCTAGTGATGGTAAGATATTGAAGAGCTCCAGCAGTGCTTATATAAAAGTAAGGATTCTGCGTAATATCTCCCTCATGAATAGAGAGTGACTTACTCAACACCATTGTTGATGATGAGGCTCAAGCTCCATCCATTTTGGTCATGTGTAATAGATCACAAATATACTTTGTTTGAGTTAACAGCATGCCTTTGGAACTTCTTGACTTCAATACCAAGAAGAAGCTCAAATCACCAAAGTCCATCCAACTGAGTATAAAGATCAGCAACCAACTGTTTAATGCCATTACTGTTAGAACCAGTAACATCCCATCAGAAATATGTCAGGACCTATCCAAAATCCCTCACCAGAACCCTAAATAAACCCTGATCTCAGGAAAACCTTACCGGACCCTCCAATGAAAAATCCGATAGAATCTCCCCTAATGGTTGGACTTACCACAATTCCCTGCACTGAAAACGCACTTTTATATACACCACCTTATTCCTCCCACCTTACTGCAATTTAATTCCACAAATTTGCAGCACTTCAAATGAATAACAGAAAATTAGTGCATAATTAATAAAAAAATATCCAAGACAGTATACAGATCTTTACCAAAATACAGTTAAATATGACATTTAATACAACTAAAGATAAAATGAATAATACAATGTAGGGAGCAAAAGAAGGGAAAGCTTCTTGGACTTTCAGCAATGAACAAAGACGTCGAGCTCGCCTTCGGACGATTAATGCCTACTACCCTGGATCTAGGGGAATGAAATTTAAAAAAACATCAGATGCTAATCATCTCAGTGAGTGACCCTAACTACGACACACTAAAAAAAAAAATAATAAATATGTAGAAAATAATATTAAAATAATAATATAATATAAAATAATGTAGTATTTAATCATGGCTGACATGTGGTATTTTCTTGTCATGACACATGGCACATTTCATAATGTTACACGTGATGCAAACTGTTCACAGATTTAAAAATAATATTAAAATAGTACGATATTTGAAAAATTTTGCAGGTCCATAACTTTTCACTGAAGTGTCCAAATCACGCGTGCCGCTAGTCTATGAACTCGTATCAACGAGTACTTCACAACCGTATGTGAGTCAAAGCTCATTTCTACAACAATAAAAAGTCAACTTAGCACCCTTGGACAATTTGGACCTCAACTTGTTTGGCCAATAACTTTCAAACTGTAACTCCTTTTTTATCGTGCTACTAGTCTATGAACTCGGATTGATACGTACTTCACGAGGTGTCTCGGTCAACCTAGAATTCTTGCCGAATCAAAAAGTGAAAGTTTGACCCTTCTCGGTCAATGCTGGTCAAACTCGATCAAACCTGGTCAACTTTGGTCAACTTGAGAAATGTCCGGTGTATTTCGGGACGGGGCGTTACAACCTTCCCTCCTTACAAAAATTCCATCCTCAAAATTTCCTACGTCATCGAAATGTATAAGAATACTAACTTCGGAGTTGCACCTCGAGTTCCCACATCACTTTCTCGACTAGGTGAATCCACCATAAAACTTTGGCTTGAGAAATAGTCTTATTGACCAATACAGATTCCTTGTGACCTAAGATCTGTATTGGTTGCTCCATGATAGATCTTCTCTTAATTTGATGTCGGGAGTCTCGAACACATACGAGAGATCTTCAATGTCCTTTCATAGCAACGATACGTGAAATACATTGCGTACTCATGTTGACTCTTTCGAAAATGTTAACTTGTATGCCACAACCAATTCTTTCGATGACCTCGTAGTGACCAAGGTAACAAGAACTTTGCTTCTCTCGTTGGCCAAAGCATACTACTCTCTTCTATGGAGATAACTTTAAGGAAATCTAATTTCCATTTTCGAATGCAAGATCCTTTCCACGCACATTGACGTAACTCTTTTGTCTATTCTAAGCAGTCTTCAAACTTTCTATATCATCTGTAAGAATTCGAATTCAATCACGTTGGTCATCGTATGGTGCTTCTCCTCACCCATTTCACTTCAATATAATGGGATTTGACACTACCTTCCATATAGAGCCTCATACAAAGACATCTCGATGCTCGCTTGGTAGTTAATATTATAACGACTTCTATCAATAGTAACTACTCATCTTAGCTCCTTCCGACATTGCATAATGCATGGTCTTAGTATATCTTTCAAAGTATGAACTTTTGCACTCTGCTTGTCCATTAGCCTATGGTGGAAGGCAATGCAGCAGTCGAGCCTCGCTCCAGTGTATTTGTTAACCTTCACCATAGTATTGAAATAAGCACTAATCTCAATTAGACGTAATGGTGATCAACACTTCATGTAGACTCATAATATGTTTTACGAACAGTTCGGCCAACTTACTCTGGTGAGAACCACTCTCGCATATATAGGAAGTACTCTGACTTAGTTGGTTGATGATTAACCAAATGTCGTTGTACCATCTCACTGTGGGGAAAAGCTTGTATACGGAATCCATGTTGAGTTGCTCCCACTTCCACACACAGGGATAGGCAAGGGTTGAAGCTACCGTGAACATTGCTGCTTCCCGTTTTCACTTGTTGGCAACTTAAGTACCTTGATTCGAATTTTGTAACTTCCTTTATCATGCCAAACCACCAATATTGCTTAGTGAGCATTTGATACATCCGCACACATCCAGGTGTATCACATACATCGAATCACATGCTTCCTTTAAGATCTTCCTTACGAACTCAACGATATCCGACTCTTAAATTCTTAATTGACGATACTTCGACCTTAAGTCGATCTTAAAAATACCTTAACACCTTGGGGTTGATCGACACATATCCACACTCGGCAATGGATATCAACTACAGGTGCTCACCTTGTTAAGTCGTCGGTAGCTGATACGCAACTTAGATTATCATCTTTTTTCTCCATGAACAAAATAGGCTCCTTTCAAGATGATATGATTGGTCAAGCGAATCCCTTATTCACCAATTCTTGTAGTTGATCTTTTAACTCCCTTAACTTTGATAGAGCCACATAGTATGGCAGTAAGGAATTAGGTTGATTTCCCAAAACCAATTCGATGGTGATTCAATCTACTTTTACAGTCATAACTTAGGTAACTTCTTTGGAAACACCTTCAAACGGTTCTCCACTATGAGCAACTTTTCCAACACACACCATCTACTCGGGCATCAGCCACGTAGGTTAGATACCCTTGACAACCACTCTTTGATAGATCCTCGACCGCGAGGGTAAAAATTAACCTTAGTAAGGACCTCCTAACTCCTCCACGAAGCAACACTTTAGGTAGGTCGAATTGCCTAAATGTTACTTCCTCATGGTAGCCATCCACAAATATAAGATCTGCAGTTACCCAATTCACAACTAGGATTACTTAAGAGTTTGAACGATCCAACTTAATCAGGCTTGCTTCCCTCACCTGATCTTCGGTAAGGAAGAGGCAATCATTTGACCATTTGACTAGGCCATACGAATTCCACATAAGGATATACGATTCCAACTGGCACCTTCAAAGATTAGAGTTAGTTAAATTCAGACAACGAATTCGTTTTGAGACAAGAGAAATAACGCTCCAAGATAGTTAAAATAAGGGAAAGGATGCAGATGGGACGCACAATAATGCACAGTCCCTTAAGAATTCTAAAACCTAGAGCTCTGATACTAATCTGTCAGGACCCGTCCAAGATCCCTCACCGGAACCCTAAACAAGCCCTGATCCTTGGAAAACCATACTGGACCCTCCAATGGAAAATCCGATAGAACCTCCCCTAAGGGTTGGACTTACCACAATTCCCTACACTGAAAACGCACTTCTATATACACCACCTTATTCCTCCCACCTTACTACAATTTAATTGCACAAATTTGCAGCACTTCAAATGAATAACATAAAATCAGTGCATAATTAATAAATAAATGTCCAAAACAGTATACAGAGCTTTACCAAGATACAGTTAAATATAAAATTTAATACAACAAAAGATAAAATGAATAATACAAGGTAGGTAGCAAACGAAGGGAAAGCTTCATGGACTTTCAGCAACGAACAAAGACGTCGAGCTCGCCTCTAGACGATCAACGCCTACTACCCTAGATCTATGGGAACGAAATTTAAAAAAAAAAAACATGAGATGCTAATCATCTCAGTGAGTGACCCTAACTACGACACATTTATAATAATAATAATAACACGATAAAATGAACTTGATTAATTAATAATAATCAAATAATCAAATAAATAATAAGTAGTTGAAATATTGTTTTATCTCAAAACTCTCACAGTTCACTTAGTTGCAAAAGTTTTTCTTTTTAAAACATTTTCACAAAACCCAATAATTGTAATCCAAAAATCAATGAATAATTAATTAAATAAATCATAAATAAAATACATTAAATTAAAAATCTAGAATGTATAATAAGAAACAAGAATAATTTTAATAACAATTATTAAATTGTACACAAAATGTCATAAGTAAAATAAGCAAAATCATAATAAATTTACATTAAAAATAATCAAAGAAATATTAAATTAAATGGAATGCAATAATTTAGAATGCACATAAATACAAATATTAATTTAAAACTCAATATATACATTGAAAACATTTAAAAAATCCAATAATTAAATTTAGAATAAGATATCACTAGATAAAATAAATAAAATCATAAATAAACGTGTATTAAAGAAATTTGGCATAAAACAAAAATAAACTCAATATATAAATTATAAATTTTATTATTTAAATCAACGAAATAATCAAAGAAACATTTTAATAGATTTTAAACCTCAATTTAAAATAAATAAAAGAATACAATAAAATTCATGTTAAAATCTTAAAATTTAAATAAATAATATCAACATGGTAAAATAAAATTCAAAAACACCAATTTAAAATAATTGATAAAAACATGAATAAATACATTCTAGAAAATATTAGTTTGAAATAAGCAATAAAACAAAATTAAATACGTTTAATTTTAAATACGATTTTAAAGCGTTTTGGTTTGAAATTCGTATCAAGAAAATAACTTGACGCACCACACTATATACCAGTGATGCCCTATGATACTTAGCGTCCCGAGCACCATCTGGCAGGGGGTTAAAGAGAGAAACTTGCATACGGTCGCTTCGGCATCCCAATAGTACCGCTGCTTAAACAGTCATCCCGGCCATGGAAGGGGGCGGCTTATGTGCACCATTTCAAATTCACATTCCCACATTTTTCTTTAATATCATCAGCATAAATCCATCGATAATATATAATTTTTTCCATATTATAAAATCCACCAGATAATATTTCAAGTGCAAAAATATATATTTTGAAAGAACCATAACTTAAACTAATATTTTTCTTGAAATCTTTAAAATCAAATCATACCAAAAATAATATTAAAACCACATGAAATTCATATATTCTTAAAATAATGTAAACGCATTTGTTATGCATTATAAAATCAACATCAAACTCAACAATAATTAATTAAAAACCTTAAACCATATTTCCTTTAAAATCCCAAATACATTTTTGACAACAACACATATATTAAAACCATCATAAATCGGCATTGTAAACTTAAATGGAAATTTCTTTAAATATTAGACATATATTAAAATTCACATGAAAGCATTTCTAATTACACAGTGTTCCAACAATAAAATTTAACAATTATTAACAAAATCTCATATCCATAAAATTATTAAAATCAAAATATTTCTTGATACACAAATAATTATAATTCATTCAATTTTGGCATCAAAATTCCAAATATAAATTTAATAAATATTCAACACATAAACCATATTCTTCAAATAACCCATTAACACAAAATATATATATTTTAACATCCCAAAATAATTTTGAAGGTGGGTTACTCACCTCGAGCATGCAATTATATCAAGATCCTCCATAGGATCAATTCCACAATTCACATGTGCTCCTAAAGCATCAACAATATACAAACCGATTAAAATAATATTTTTAATCGGATAAATTATACACAGTTATATGGAGTATTTAACATAAACGTTAACCAAAATTCACAAATGAGGTGCCTATAGAAAGCTAATAAGATGAGGAACACATTTCTAACCTCCATTGACCACAAACCCGTCGGTGGTGGCTGCAATTTGATCGGGAAGCATTAGTCGAGCTCCTCCTCCACCTATCTCACAATCTGCTTTGAAATTGAACAAATTGAGGCCATTTTTGAGATTAGAAGACCCAAAATAGGGGGGATAAAGTATAAATTTGGACTGGATACGTCAGAAAATGGCAAAATCATCGAAAATGGAATTTCTATTTTTTCTTTTTTCTATTTCTTTTTTCTATTTATATATTATATAAAATATAGAATATATCTATTAAACATATATTAATTATATAAATCTATTCAAAAAATCTAAAAAATCTATGTTCAACATATTAACAAATATAGATTCCATTTTTAGATTTGATTTATATTGGATTTTTAATATTTATTTCATTTATATTGGATTTATATATTGGACTATTGTAGATTGTGTAGATTGGAGCTGATCTGGGCACATTACCGGTCTACCAGCCACCAAACTTCACAGCCAAGTTCACCGGCGACTAGGCTTTGACGGTGGCCGGCGGGTGTGGCCTTCTGGCAATCGGAAATGGAGAAACCAAGGTGGGGCTGAAAGGGAGGAGGAGAGAAGGAAGAAGAAGAAGAATGAAGAAGAAGGAAGCAAAAGCCCGTGGGGCATTTCCCCACGTGGGGGAGAAAAAAAAAAGAAAAAGAAAAAGAAAAGAAAAAAAAGAAAATAATAAATATATAGAAAATAATATTAAAATAATAATATAATATAAAATAATGTAGTGTTTAATCATGTCTGACATGTGGCATTTTCTTGTCGTGACACAT
Source organism: Ziziphus jujuba (assembly GCF_031755915.1). Taxonomy (NCBI): domain Eukaryota; kingdom Viridiplantae; phylum Streptophyta; class Magnoliopsida; order Rosales; family Rhamnaceae; genus Ziziphus; species Ziziphus jujuba. The sequence goes on along the minus strand of NC_083381.1, from coordinate 19,609,800 downwards.
GGCACATTTCATATGTGATACGTGGTGCAAACTGTTCATACGTTTAAAAATAATATTAAAATAATATGGTATTTGAAAAACTTTGCAGGTCCATAACTTTTCACCGAAATGTCCAAATCAGGCGTGCCGCTAGTCTATGGACTCGTATCAATGAGTACTTCACAACCTTACATGAGTCAAAGCTCATTTCTACAACAATAAAAGTCAACTCGGCACCTTCGGACAATTTGGATCTCAATTTGTTTTGCTAATAACTTTCAAACCGTAACTCCGTTTTCATCGTGCTACTAGTTTACGAACTCGGATTGATATGTAATTCGTGATGGTGTCTCGGTCAACCTAGAATTCTTTCCAAATCAAAAAGTCAAAGTTTGATCATTCTCGGTCAATAATGGTCAAACCGGATCAAACCTGGTCAACTTTGGTTAACTTGAGAAATTTTCGGCGTATTTCAGGATGGGGCGTTACAAATATATACCAAAACCAATGTATTTGTAGAGTTGGTGTTCAAAATAGAAAGAGAGCAATTTGAGATGGAATTTCAAAAACCTTTGATGTGATAGAGCTCCTTTAATTTTATCATACCATGCTTTAGGAGCTTGTTTTAAACCACATAAAACTTTGTGAAAACATGAGTTGGAAATTATGATTCACATAGCCTTGAGGTTGTGTAAGATAAACAACTTCCTGCAAGTCACCATTCATAAAGGCATTGTTAAAATCCAATTGTTTCACATCCCATCCTTGAGAAACAGCAAGACTTAAAACCAATCGAATAGCCATTGGCTTTATAACTGGATGAAAGTTTCAGGTTGTTCTTGAAACCCTTTAGCTACAAGACATGCCTTATATCTTTAAATAATACCATCTGTAATTTTCTTAATTTGAAAAACCCATTTGTGATGAACCACATTCATTCCAGGACTATAAGGAACCAAAGACCATGTTTTATAGTTTTGAAGAGTTGCATACTCCTCATCCATAGCTACTTCCCATTTTGGATAAGCTAAAGCTTCCTTCGCTGATCTGGGTTCCGTATTGACTACAGAAGAATCAAAAGGAGATGCAGTAAACACCTTTGGTTTGTAAATATCTGCCTTGGATCAACTTTGCATAGGATGAGTAGAAACAACTTATGCCTTCCTATTGAGAAGTGAAACAGATTGAGCATTTATATTATCATATTATATATTAGGTAAGACAACCTTAACATTGATGTACGGAGAAGTAAATGAAGGTGTTGTAGGTTGCTCAAAATTAGACATAGGAGGAAATGAACTTGTACTGTTAGAATCTAGAGAAATAGATTTATTATCAACATTGTGCAAATTTGTAGCAAAAACTGAAGTATGTGGTTCCTTTTGAGAAGACTGATTTTTTAGTATGACCAAAGGAGCTTTAGGACATATGTCTGATACCTGAAACTGTCTTGAGGAGTTTTGAAATATAAAACCAGAAGAGAAAGGAAATTCTTGCTCATTAAAGTTTATACTTCTTGCAACAAAAATTTAGCCATTGGAACTAAGCATTTGTATCCTTTGTGCTCAGCACTATAACCAATAAAAACACATTTTTTAGTATGAAACTGAAACTTTTGAGAATGATAAGGCCTCAAGAATGGATAACAAGTGCTGCAAAAGACCTTCAAGAATTCATAATTAGGAACTTTATCAAACAAAACTCGATAAGGACATTTGGAATCAAGAACTATAGTAGGCAATCTCTTTATAACATACACAACTATGCTAAAAGCTTCTCACTAATAAAGCAGAGGCATATGAGCTTGAGTAAGAAAACATAGACCAACTTCAACAATCTGACGATGTTTCCTTTCAGCTCGACCATTTTGCCAATGCATATGAGGACAAGAGTGATGAAAAATTATACCAAAAGATTGAAAATATGGAAGGCAAGACCTATACTCACCTCCCCAGTCTGACTGCAAGCGTTTGAGTTTGGTATTAAACTACCTTTCAACCATGATGTGAAATTGTATAAAGATAGCAAGAGCTTCTGATTTAACTTGCATAGGATAAATCCATGTATACCTTGAAAAATCGTCAATAAAATGTATATAATATCAAAAACCTCCCTTTGAAATAGTGGAGGTTGGTCCTTAAATGTCAATATGAATAAGTTCTAGAGGTGCTGAAGCTCGTGAATCAAACAATGAAAATGACAGAGATGATTTTTACAAAATTGACAAGATTCACACATGAAGAATCTTTTATTAACATGAAGACCGGATTGATACAAAGAAAGAACTTTGCTAATGACAGCAGCTGAAGCATGGCCTAATCTCTTATGTAAGATATCAATATCAACACTCTTCTTATTTTGACTAGAAAGACCACAAAAAGAATTGCCAACTATGGAATTGTTACAAGTAGGAGAAAAATATAAATTAGAAGCTAAAACTGAATTACAATCTGTTTTAACCAAATCAACTTTGCCATGAACATATGTGGCTTTATTGAACATAGAACTAGAAGGAAATATTGCTGTCATCAAGAGCTGTACATATGAACAATCATCTTCAACATTTTAACAATCAACTACAACATGCTTCTAAAAAACATCATTAACTGTGGTTGAGAAACATGTTGCTGAATTATTTGCACAAGACATAAAAGTTTCAGATTGAGAAGCTAAATGTGAACTACAAACTTCATGTAGAACCAATAGTTCCTGACAGCACAAAGACAGCTTAATTTGAGTCTAGACTAGTATGAAAATAAGTGGTAATGGCAGGTTCTTCAACCGCAACCACTCAGCTTTTTGACCAAGCTTTTTATATGGTATTTGAAGCTTGTACAGTGCATCTTTAAGAATTCCTTGGAGTAGAATTTTTCCCATCTATTTGTCCTTAATCAAGCAACTTTTAGCATCAAATTCTACCAACACATTGTAAGAACTGAGCATTAGGACCAGTGGAGATGTAAGAAGGCTAGAAATTATTAGTCAGAGAATTAAAACCAGCATTAATCCCATGATTTCTTTGAAAAATTGAATTACCAATATTAGAATCCCAATAGTAACAAACATTAGCCATATAACCTATAATTCCACAGATTTGACATTCAGGCCTCCAACCACTGTTACTTCGACATCTTCCTCTGCCTCTTCCATAAAATCCTCTGCCACGATTATCAAAATAACCACCTCGTTAAAAATAACCAGAAAGAACAGATTTGCCGGAACCAGACTTATCATTATAGAAAGAATTATAGTAATTACCATTTGCAGTGTAATTCCCATTTGAAGCATCAAAATGAGTAGCAGGATTGACAAAAGTAGAGAAAGAAGATCGACGATTATTAGAATTTAGTTGCAGTTGATGATTTAAAGCAGAAACAAGATTTGAAGATGTAAACATTACCAGAAACACTATTCTGCTCAAGAGTGGTTTCATAATGAGCCAGATAATTATTTACCTCTTGAAGACTTGGTAAAGGTGGACCGCCGGTGTAATTGACTCTAACTGTTTTATATTCTGGCCCTAAACCTATCAATATACATATGACAAGCTCTTTGTATGAAACAAGGAATCCTCCAGCAAACAATTGATGAGCTATCTTCTTCATCTTTTTACAGTGTTCAATAACCTTCATTGCACCTTTCTTCGTTGTTTGTAATTCATTCCTGAGTTGAATCATTGTGACCTCTGAGTGAAAAGCATATGTTTCTACAATAGAGATCCAAACATGTCTTGAAGTCTTCATTCCAACAAGATCTCCAAGCTCTTCAACTTCAATGGCAGAAATTAACCAACCAAGCAAAAGCTGATCTTGAATAATCCATAACTGCTAATCAATGGAGTAATTTGACAAATTTGTTTCACTTACCTCTGTATTACTATAGACAAATTCTTGCATTAATTGTTGTTCATCAAGAAGCATAAATTTATCTAACTTTTGCTTCATTGTTGCCTTTTTTTTTTTTTTAATCATACAAAGGAATTATAGAGAAAGAAAAGATTTCATACAAAATAAGCCTTCACACCTTGTTTCTTCAACTTCTAACTAAATTAGTTAGAGCCACTAACTATAAAAGGCCATGTCAGATAATTAGTTAAAACAACTTGATTAACATATAAACAAAGACAAGCTGATGTGGAACATGCTGACGTGGCATGAGCTGTCGTGGAACACCATACTAACATGCTTTGATGAAAGAAAAAGTCTCCGCTTTATTTTTACTTTTTTGCTATTATGTTTATATTAATAAATGAATAATACAAAAGGTTGGGAAGTTCTTTTCTTAATTAAAAAACATGTGTATAATAAGAAAGTCGTTTGTAAAGTACTTACAAATAATGACGTGCTTAGTAACTTCATGGATGCCATGTAGTTTTTATACTTTTACCAAGAACTAAGATATCAGAGAAAGAGCTATTAAATATTCATCAAATAATACGATTAATAATGTTATAATATTTAATTATTTATTTATTTATCAATATGAATATGTTAATTAATAATATATTAAACGCATATAATTTGATAAATCGTAGACACTTATGCTTACTTTACACTTCATAATTTTTAGTTTTTCTATGATAGACTTTTTTTTCTTTTTTCTTTTTCTGTTTTCTTTTGGGTTGGGGTGGCAAATAATGAACTCTTCAACCCTTTTGTTTAATATTTTCATTGTTTTTATTAAGTATACATATTCAGGATATTATAAGCACCAATTATGAACAGATTAATTGCTTCATCAAACAATAAAAAAATAAAAAATAAAATATAAGTCAATATACTAGCATATAGATATATATAAATATATAGTCATTTTCACGTTTATCAAAATACGGATTAGCACCTAACCTTAAAAGGACAAACATGGACATGGAACGAGCCATGGTGGGATTATGTTAGCTTGTTATGGGCTGGATAGGAGTTATCACACATAATGACAGATAATTGTTTTACTCCTTTTAATGAAGTATTAGGCTTTTAAGCTAGTTACTGGCAGAATGACACGCAGAAGAAAACAACTTAAAACTACATCCCTAAGAACTGCTTTAGTTGCTTTGCTCGCTGTAAGAACTTGCCATTCTACTGAGATGAGCTTGGCTTAGTAGCAAGAATCATATTTACTATTAAGCAGATCCATACACAATGAAAATTATTTTTGGATAAAAATCCAATGCAATTTAAAGAACCCCTCTTTAATACACAAATCAGACTTAGAATTTACGGAAGTGTAGAGCAACACAAATTTGGACATTAATTAATACTTTCACACTCTGTTTAATATATAATAATATGAGTTATCTGCTTATCTGCTTCATATCAGCTTATTTCCAATGCTGATAGACTATGGTTATAAGCACTGAACATTATATAGACTCCAACATGCCTATTTAATCTCGTGTTGACCTATTTAAACCATTGGAATTCAAGTAGAGGTAATGGAATATTTCCAAAGACAACATTGTTACCCAAGTCAAGATAAATGTGTTTCGATAGGTTATTATTGTGGGAAGGGATAATTCCATAAAGCAAGTTGTTATATGGAACAAGGGTGAGTAAGTTGGGAAAAGATGACAAGCACAGACCGTACCTTTGAGAAAACTATTTGGAAGGCGCATTTGAATAACGCTTCCTAGACTTCATTACAAGTGGTGCCAATCCATTTGCACTGGCTACTATTGATGTCTTAAAGAGTTTGAATTATAAAGCTTCCATGAAGAAAGAAGAGAATGAGAAGTTGAATTTTGAAGGCTCTGCTTCCTTTTGAGAAAGGCCTATGCTTCTCTAGTACCATATTGAATTGCTACGCCACTAGAGGAACAACAAGGGAGCAATAATAGAATAAATGTAATGATGGCCATCATAATTATGAAGATTAACATTAGAGAAAGCAAACTTCTTTGGAGATTGTTAAGGGTTCGTTGGCTTAAATACATATTCTATATTGTTGGAGAGTTAATTATAAATTTTGTCCTTTAATCAATAGATTTATGTTAGGACCCGGCCAAAATCCCTTCCCGGACCATAAGCATATGGTGATGACTAACCATTTGAGGTGTGCCACCACATCATATCCTAAAACTCCCAAGGGTAATGAAACCTAGAGCTCTGATACCAACAATCAGGATCCGTCCAAAATCCTTTCTCGGAACCTTGGACAAATCCTGATTTCAGGAGATCCTACCGGATCGTCCTATGGAAAATTTGGCAGCATCTCCCCTAATGGTAGAACATGCCCAAAATTTACCTGCACAAAAACGTATTCCTATATGGTAACACTTTATTCCTCCCACCTTACTACCATAATTTCCACAATGGCGACACTTCGATAACAATTCATATAACACACATGTATATGCAATTAGGAACAATTTATTAAATAAACAACCAAAATATACATTTAAACATTCACGTCCACCCACACTACCCACTTATTGCCGTACATTGCAAATATCATGTTACAAAATATACCGATGCATAATATAGGAAGAAAAGTAAAACAATCATCACATCAACAATAATAATAATAATAATAGCAATTGTTTTCATGAAAAAAATATTATTAATATCATCTGTCATATTTACCCGAAGATAATCATTTGTTCAAAGACTATCACATAATCACAGCTGTCTCAAGGGCTATCTCACCTGTCCAAAGGCTACCACTTGTTCAAAGACTATTATACTTGTCCAATGGCTATCTTTCTTGCCCGTAGGCTGTGATACTTGTCCAAATATACCATATGATGATGATGATAATAATAATAATAATAATAATAGAAATAATACTAAAAATAAGTAATGGCAATAACAAAAATCATAATGATGATGAACATTAGTAATAATGAAAATAATTGTAAACATAATTCTGATAAATAATAATTGTAATATTAATAACGAGAATAATATTAATAATAGTAATGACAATAAAAGCAATTAAATATAATGTTAGAAAATCAAGTTATGAATAGATAGAATACTATGAGATCAAATAATATTTTAAATTCAAAATATATTATGAAATATACACTCGTATCAGTGGTACAATCAATAACCTTCAACATGCTGTGCAATCCATGATTTCAGTTGTCGCCGACACCCTGCTACCAATACAGTCCAGGGTGGTTGCCTAGATTGGCCATCCAATCCTCTGGACTCGTAGACAATATAGTTACGAGGCTAGCTCTTTATGCACATACTATATACCAGTGGTGTTCTACAGTGCCCAGCGTCCCAAAGCACCGTCTGACGAGGAGGTCAAAGAGAGAAACCGGCATACGGTCATGTGGCATCCCATCGCACCGCTGCTAACAAGCGTCCTGGCCATGGAAGGGGGTGGTTGATGCTCACTGTGCATTGTCCGAAGGCAACTACAGGACAACCTTATAAATCAACCTACACGCTAATCACATCCACATCCACCTGCATGCTAATCACACCCACAACTACAGAACACTGGTACTGTATGATGCATCTAAAATCTATAAATTTTTATAGTATTATAAAAATATCGAATTTTGATAAAATAATATCAAATTTATACGCTTTTATCAATTCCATAAAATTGATGTTAAGAACTCAAATTTGAAATAAATAAGAAAAGCACCACTAAATACATTTTAAATTAAATATAATGAGTTAAATACTATATATATTTAATTCAACATAACTTTGGCATCATAACTTTAAGTAAAATTTTATTTAAGCAATAAACACATAAATTCCCATAACACAATATTTATATATATATATATATATATCTATATATATATATATATATTCACCCATACTTCATATTCATATGCGCATTCTTTCATCAATTAGATAAAGGTATACACATACTCATATACCCACAAAATATATGTGCATATAGAGATATATACATATCACACTAGCATAAAGTATAGGATGCATCCACACTTATACACACGCATATGGATACATGAATAAAACAACGCACATGCCACTTGGTATTGGATGTCTAAAATATTACAAAAATATTACTTGGGCTTCCATAAAATCAAATGATCACACAACTAAGATTCCGAAAACCCAATTTCATGCCATGACTCAAGAATTACCAATGTTGTCCACCCAATTGAATATAATACAAAGTGAACCCGATTGGTCTAAACTCAACATTTGGGGTTTTTCAACATCTTGACAATTAGCTTAAATTACCCACTCCTTTAGTCTCTAATAAGCATTAGGAGTCTAACTGTAATGACAATTAACTAAAAGCTTGTCCGATTTCTGTCCAATTTCAACATAGACACAACATAGCTCCATCAATGGCATCTTCCTAAATACTCAATTATAATTCACATTCTAGCTACCAATTTGAAGCTTATGACGAGAGCATCAAGAAGATATCTTCAATTGGTCCAACCGCCGTCCGAGATCGCCAGAATCTTGCCGTGAAGTTGCTGCTGAAATGGGCTCTTATCATGTCTCACGAATGAGCAATATTTGAGCCAATCCAAGCTTGAAAATGGACTCAGAGGGCCCAAAATTTGTGGAAAAGGACCCATCACATGTCCGATAGCCATTGGAAAATCGGCCAATAGGGAGGGCGCCGGTCACCGGTGTTGGGCGTCGATCCCAACCCGTCCGTCAACCAACTGGCCGGAGATTCAATGGCTGGGCTAGCCTAGACGTGGGCCATCCCATCGCCCGGCGCGTGTGCCCGTCCGATGGCAGGAAAAGATGCAAACTGAGAGAGTGACCGACGGGAAGGAGAGAGGAAGAGAGGAAGAGAGAAAGAAGAAGAAGAAAGAGTCCCTCGTGAGTATTTTCCCCCACGTGGGGGAGAAGAAAAGAAAATAGAAAATAAATAAATAAATATATAAAATAATATTAAAATAATAATATAATATATAATAATTAAATAATGTAATATTTAATTGTCTGAAATACGAGATTTTCTTGTCATGACACATGGCAACATTTATAATGTTACACGTGGCATCGCTGTTAAGCCATATTCACAGATCGATGAATAGTAACAACTGTTTAGGAAAAACTTCACAGGTTCGTAACTTTCCAACCACATGTCCAAATCGGATGTGCTGCTAGTCTACAAACTCATATCGATGAGTACTCCACAACCATACATAAGTTAAAGCTCAACTTTACAAGAATAAAAAGTCAACTCTGACACCCTCAGACAGTTCCGACCTCAATTTGTTTTATCATAATTTTCAAACTGTAGTTCTATTTCGACGTGCTACTAGTCTATAGACTCAAGCCGATGCGTACTTCACAATGGTGCATTGGTCAACCTACAATTCTTACCAAGTCAAAAAGTTAAAATTTGACCATTCTCAATCAACGACGATCAAACCCGGTCAACTTTGGTAAACATGAGAAAATTTCGGCATATTTCGGGACGAGGTGTTACATTTAAATATATAAAATTAGGCACTACCTAAGCAACCAATTTTATGAAGAAGAAAAGTAAAAGGTTTTCTACTCATTCTCATTGAATGTTCAATTCAAGAAAGATGAAAATATTATTTGTTAAATTAAAGAATGTAACTTTTTCTTTTCTTTTTATTTTTGTTTATTTATATCCAAAATTAAATTATCATTTTCTTCGTTAAAAGTTTCCAACCTTAAGGATCACATGGAGCACTTGGAGATTCTTAAGAATTTGAAAAGATAGGTATATCTCACTTATAATATAAGAATTGGTATGAATTCTCCTCACCACCCTACATAAAATGCATATTTATATATATATATAATTATCATAATGAGTTATACAGAAAATTTATTGTATGTCACAGTTTAAGATCAGAGTATTTTTGGAATCGTATTCCATATTTTTATGATGTTCGTAAAGTTTAGAGTATAACTTGGAAAAAAGAAATACCCATATTCATCATTCTTTTATGGAGTTCGTTATTGATCATGATATGGGAGGGTATCTGTCAGGACCCGTCCAAAATTCCTCACCGGAACCCTAGACAAGCCCTGATCCCAGGGAAATACCACTGAACCTTCCAACGGAAAATCTGGTAGCACCTCCCCTAAGGGTAGGACTAACCAAAAATTTCCTGCACTGAAAACACACTTCTATATTCATCCCCTTATTCCTCCCACAATACTACAAATTGATTCCATAATTTTTCAGCACTTCACAGGAATAACAGTAATCCAGTGCATAAATAATACATAAGTGTCCAGAACAGCATATAGAGCTTCATGAAGTACTATTTAACAGAGAATACAACAAAGATGAAAGAAATATTACAATTGAAATAAACGAATACAAAGGTACTTCTCGAACTACGATAGCGGCGGAGATTTGGTTCGCTCTGGAAGAACGTCTACCACCCCTTGCACCTAAGGGAACGGAATTAAAAAACGTGAGATGCTAATCATCTCAGTGAGTGACCCTATCTACTGAACACTTTTAATATTAATAATATAACAAATAAGGGAATTTAATTTAATACCGACAATTAAATAGATAAATAATTAATAAACAATTGAAAGTAATAATTTCTCTCAAAACCCTCACTATTCACTCTGTTGGAAATGTTCCCTTTTTAAAACATTTTCATAAAACCCGATATTCGTATTTCCCGAAAACCAAGGGATCAAACAATTTAATAAACAATAAATAAATACCCCAAATATAAATAAAATGTAATAAATTATAATAAGAAATTTTTGAACACTTTGGGGTTTGAAATTTCTATCTGAAAATTAATACTTGACGCACCACACCATATACCAGTGATGCCTTCCGATACCCAGCGTCCCGAGCATCGACTGGCGGGGGGTTAAAGAGAGAAACTTGCAAACGGCACTTCGGCGTCCCGAGAGTACCACTGCTGAAACCGTCATCCCGGCCAAGGAGGGGGGCGGCTGTGGCCAATATCAAACTTGCCTGCCCTCTGTCCAATGGCAACTCACGGGAGACATAATAACTTGCGCGCTAACCACATATACACCGGAACACCAATACTGTATGAGTGCGTCTAAAATAATTATTAAATTAATTATTACTGTACCCATTTTCCAAAAATTACCGTGGGAAATATACCAGCTTTCAATTTCACCATCCCACATATTTTCCTTTAACATACCCGGTACGAAACCATCAATAACAATATAAAAATAATTTTTCTCGTAACACGAGGTCCAACAAATAATATTCCACGGGCATAACTATAAAATTAAACCACCAATTTAAACAAATAATTTCCTTAAAAATATTTAAACCAATTATGCCCAAAAATGATATTAAAACCACATACGATTTATTACTGAAAATACCTTGCTCATGTGCAATAAATAAAATTAAATCACAATAAAATAATAAATTTCCACAATTATAATTAAATTGCACCACATGAGCATAATTCCAAATATCAATTAAACACCAATTAAATATAATTAATTGCCCCAAAATATTTTTAAAGGTGGGTCACTCACCTTAAGCATGTATATCAGCTAAGATCCTCCGCAGGATCAACTCCACTACCCCCACGTGCACCTAAAACATCCACAGTACACCAACGAAATATATTAATAGTTTAATCAAATAACTTCCAAATGGGTACCCGGGGAGCAAACACAAAAGACAACTAAAATCGATGAGTAATATACCGAATTGAAGCTTGAGTGATGGGGATCACAGATCCGGTCTTACTTCCCGGAGATCGAACCTGAGGTGGCCAGAATCTCATCGGAAAGCTTTCGGAATTCAACTCCTCGATTCTCTCAAACCGTTGCGAATTGGAGGAAAAGGACGTTGGATTTGGATTTAGGAGGTCGGAATTAGTGGAGAGGGATCGGCAGTGCAACTGGGTACTCGCCGGAACAGTAATTTCCGACGAGCTGCCGCAGTCACCGGCAATTGTCGCCGACGGCGGCGCGTCCAATGGCCGATGGTTGAGATTTTTGGGAGTTTTGTAGATCAAGGGGAGAGGGTTCCAACGGGACTGGCGATGAGGCAAACGGAGGCCGGACGGCGAAGAGATCGGGGTTCGAAGGTTTTCGGCGTCTCGCCGGAAAATACTCCAATCCTGGCGCGTCGGAGGTCCGGTGGCCATAAAATTTGATGGGCTGGCCGAAAATGAGGAGTTGGTGAAGGGTGACTGGCGCGTGTGGCCTGAAAATGGTCGAAAATGGGTCAAACGGTGGGGGCCGGTGGTGGAGGGGAAAAATCACCGTCGAGCTTCGCCGGCTCGATCTGGGCACGTCCGGCGACCGGTGGTCGTGAAATTTTGAGGGTTGGCTGGGAATGGAGAGGCGCTCCCGTCTGGCTGATGCGTGTAGCAAGAATTGGCCAAAAAATTTGACAACTCCGGTGGCCGGTCGTTTCTCTCTCTCCCTCTCTCTCTCCTCTCTCTCTTTCTCTCTCCTCCCCGTAGTTTTTGCCAAATAAAAGCCACCGTGGGTGCCACTGTTCAACCACATGGACCAATCAGGTGTCGACATGTGGCGTTATTGTGCACTTAAGCCAGATATAATAAAATATTACGGTATCTGGCGAAATTCGTGCATCCATAACTTTTTAACCAGATGTCCAATTTAAGCGTGTCGCTAGTCTATGAACTCGTATCAATGGGTACTTTAGAACCATAAAAAAGTCAAAACAAAATTATACAACAATAAAAAGTCAACTTTTGGCATCTTTTGGACAGTTTGCACCTCGACTTGTTTTGCCCATAACTTTCAAACCGTAGCTCCGTTTTTGACGTGCTACTAGTCTACGAACTCCGGGCATCATGCACTTCGCCATGGTACCATGGTCAACTAGAAATTTCAACTGGAACAAAAAGTCAACTTTTGACCCACTCGGTCAACGGTCAACCTCGGTCAACATGCACGAATTCAAATGTGGTTTGCGTCGGGGTGTTACAGTATCCTTCAACATCTGCCTCTTAGATTGTTCCTAACATTTGGTAAAGGCATATTAGAATGGAGTATGTTGCAGTTAATGGGCATGTTTATTGCAACTTCTTAATATATATGTATAAAGATATCCATATATATAGAAAGTGAAATACTATGGTGTGGACCATTCACATGCGCATTTTCCGTATTCATGATAGTTTTTGAAAAGACCGTTATTAATACTATCATACAGAAACAATATTGACGATGATTTTTTCAAAAACCGTCGTTAATACTACGGATCCGCATGCATATTATCCGCACCATAGCATTTCTCTCTCTATATATATATATATATACATGTTGCAAATTTATTTATGCAGTGAATTCTTTTCTATAATTCTAATCGTTATAGATAACAAGTGTTGAAAATTTTCTGACCAAGCACTCGGTTCAATATACATTTTTTTTTTAATTTTGTTTCTTTGTCCTTCGTATAAAATATTTATAGCTCTTATGTACTTTCAAGATCTTGTGTATATATATATATATATATCTTTCAGTAATGAAAATTTTCTAATCAAGTATTCGCTTCAATATAGTTTTTTGCTTTTTTTTTTCCCTTCATATACAATATTTATAGCTCATTATTAACTTTCAACATCCTATATATATATATATGTTATACATACAGTCCGTCTATGGTGCGGACGGTCCTCATGCGGACCACAGTATTGGTGATGGTTTTTCATAGTATTGGTGACGATTTTCTAAGAAACTGTCGTTAATACTATGAAAAACCGTCACTAATACTGCGGTCCTCATGCGGACCATCCTCACCATAGAATTTCCGATTATACATATATCTATATTATATATATATATATATTGTGTTAGAATTTAAGAATCTAAAGGTAATTAAAAATAGTAACTTTTATGCATCTCCTCTAAAGTTTTAATATTTTACCTTAAATTATTCATATAATACTAGCAAATTCATATATAATCATTGCATATACAAATACATACATAATGCCATATTTTACAACCGGCTTTGCTTTTTTTTTTTTTTTAGTTTATTTTATTATTTAATTCTAAGCTTTATTAAAAGATAATTATCATAGAAATATATTATATCTTTTTTTATTATATTTTGGGATGTTTTCTTTAAAATTAATCAATCAGCAATTCAATTATGAATAGCCATATTTTTATTAATTCATTTATAATTCTAAATCATATAATAAAATTAGCACAAATCAAAGACTATTGAGATTTTTTCCAAGTTAATAGCGATAACATGGAATAAATCTAACCATTAAATTTTAAAAGTTAATGTGGCACAATTTGGGTAATCCAAATTGTGATCCTCCATTTCAAATGAAGTGGAGAGGATTCTTGTCCTTCCATTTGTGGGCGTAAAAAGACTTTTGGCCTTTGTGTTCTACGCTCAATTATGTACTATAAACTCAACTCAATAAACAATGAACATAAAACAACTAAAAACAAGAAAAAAAAATACACGATATAAACATGAAACAAAACATAAAGTTCCATGTCGGTCATACATACTACTTGAGGTATACATAGAAATAGTAGCATAATACTACATTCACCAATCAATTGTTAATTACCAGATTTATAACCAACATGACAACCAATCATATGATAATATTTTATTAATGTATATTTGTGAATCGGATATCTATTTAAGGATAGGTTATATTATAGTTTTTCAATTAATAATATATTGACTTACAATATTAAATTTGTCATGTTATTTGGTAAATATTTTTTTATAATTAAGCAATTTGGCTCAAACATTAAGCTTATTGTTCACAAACTATAATTTCGTATAGTGTAGATTAAAAAAAGTATTTTTCGAGAAAGCATGTCGAATGATGTTGACTCAGTTGGTAAGCCATTCATACTTACAATTGGAATGTCATAGATTTGAGATATAAAAAAGAGAGGAAAAATTTTTTGAAGTTGATAATATATATATATATATTTTTGGAGAAATTGTTGGATCTTGCTGAACGCATTGTTAGTAATACAAAAATTCAAATAGAAACAAGAGGAGAAGGATATAATTCCACAATTTCAGTGCATATATATATATATTACCCATCTTTCTGGTTAAGTATCCATGTTTTCTTTTTTGTTTAACATTTTAATTAATAACTAGAAGCAACAGAAATCTTTATGTTAATTTCTTAATTGACTTGAAAATAAATTATTCCAATATATTTTGAACTAACAAATGTTCATTCGAGAAATTTACTGGTTATTCTCAATTTGGACCTTATGGTTCTTCGAGTTTCCCACCTTTTCAATCCTTTTCAAGGGTGGTGCCTTTTGCACGACCAAATTTGCTATCACCACTATGCTTTTATATATAATTACCAAAAAGGTCCATTTGATGTATTTCTTTTTCTAATTAGTTGTTCAGTTTTCTTTAGGGTTAGGTTTCTTCTTAATGGCCCACTTAATGGTCCACAGCAACAGCAAAGAAATAGCAGCAATCAGACATAAATGCTGATGACTTGTAGCGAAGATCGGTAACAAACCTCTCCAATCGAAATAATTATGGTCTTCTTCTTTTTTTTTTTTTTTTTTTCATTGGTGATTATTGAGTTTTCATTTTTCATTACCATTTGTGGTGGAGGAATCTTGTACCTGTCTATCTTGTCTCTTATTGCATGGATGATTATATTTGTGAAGTCTCACATCGATTGGAAAGGGGAATGAAACACTCCATATAAGTGGGTGTGGATACTTTTCTCTTGAGAGGCCTTTTAAAACCTTGAGAGCTGGGTTGTAAGAGAATTTTCCAGGCCCAAAGAGAACAATATCTCATGCGGATGGACTTTTAAAACGAGGTCTTTTAAAACCTTGAGGGCTGGGTTGTAAGAGGATTCCCCAGGCCCAAAGAGGGGTGGTCTGGGCTGTTACAGATGGTATCAGAGCCAGTACCTGAACCTTGAGGGCTGGGTTGTAAGAGGATTCCCCAGGCCCAAAGAATTCCCCAGGCCCAAAGAGGACAATATCTCTTTCCCTTGAGAGGCTTTTTAAAACTTTGAGGACTGGGTTGTAGGATTTCCCAGGCCCAAAGAGGACAATATCTCATGCGGGTGGTCTGGATTTTCCCTTGAGAGGCCTTTTAAAACCTTGAGGACTGGGTTGTAGGATTTTCCAGGCCCAAAGAGTTTCCGAGGCCTAAAGAGGATAATATCTCATGCGAGTGGTCTGGGCTATTACAATATTATTGTCGACGGTGGCTATGGGAAGTAGTTTGTATCCTAATGGAAAAGTTTTAGATAAGATTGAAATAAAAATTGTTGCACCAATTGGTTAAAAACTGATGCAGAAGAGAATGTATGTTGATTAAGATAAGAGCTTAATTTAAAAAATCCATAAAAGACGAAAGAAAAGTTGGTTAAAATTTTCAAAAAGAAAAAAATAGAAAAAAAAAATGGTTTTTAAGTAATTTTAAATCCTATGTAATGGAGCAAAAAGATAATCCTTATCTATCTGCTTGATCATTTTAATGTTTAACTGATGGGCGGCATAGGCCCAAAATTGCTTTACATATTTTCATTAGGAAATATAAAAAGGAAAGGAGGAAAATAAATCTTTACACAGATTTTCTTATTTTCACTTTCTCCGATCGACTTACATGTATGTGACAACATATATTGCAATAAATAACTAAGAGTGGTAGTTTCGTCGAAAGAAGCCGATTCACATTTTATGCCACCCTAATGCCTACGACACTAACATAAAACATTTTTTTCTCAACCAAAAAATAAAGAAAAGGCCGACATACAGGAATTAGGTGAAGTTATTCTAATTGAAACTTAAAATATGAAAAATTAGTTAAAAAATTAATTCCTATGTTTAGATACAACTATGTGGTTATATTAGGCAAATATGACATTTTTATAGAAATTTTGTGAATGGTCTGCTCTTTAAACCAATTTGTTATTTCTATGCATATATGCCACAAGCATAACAACAGATAATATAAAGTTTCTTATAATTACTAGGAAACTTGTAAATAAATACTTGAAACAGAGATATATGTTTTGATTTATTTATCCGCTATACTATATGGTACTCTGGAGAGAAACTTGTAAAATATAAATATTTTATATTTATCTAGTTTTGTAATTTTACTTAAAAATGGAATCAACTGGTTAAACGAGAATTCCATCAACCCCTCTCTGAACTGTGTCTTTTAAGTCTGGGGTTGGAAGGAGATAAATAATATACTGTGATTCATGGTTGATATATATCTTGACTTAAAAATATTTTGTCCCTTTTTTTTTTTTTTTTTTTTTGGGGGGGTTGGGGTGGGGGGGAAGAAATTATGACATTTATTTTAGATCAATTTGCTTATGTATTTATAGCTCTGTGATGTTATCTTATTCAACAACAACATTCAGGTGGTCTATTAGTTTCTGACCTGTCAACTATTTTTTGTTATTATAAAGTCAAATAGTTTGGTTGGTTCAGTATTTTGATTCCTACTTTTATTTGGGAGATATTTAGTAGCTGTTTATGGTCTCAAGCTCTTTTTAAAAAAACCTTCGTTCTTTGGAAAACCAAGAAATCCAAAATCATGAATTCAGCATTGCAGGGTAGAAAAGGTGAATTCGCTGCAATGCATTTGATTATTTTGGGATTATGTATAATTGCAAGGCAGGTGAAAATTGGATCTGTTTTTGCAGGGCCTGGGATTATAACTGATGTTGCAGCAGGATAAGAGTGTGTGCCTCATGGTAGAAATTATGGTCCACAAACTATGTCACATCTGGAAATGGTTCTAGTAAATGTTACATGACTGTAAATTTTGCTTTAGTTCCATCACTAATCCAAGACCATTTTTTTTTTCTCCATTAGACAATCTAGAAGCTCGATGTAACAAAAATCAGTTTACACATTAAGTACATGCCATAACCAAGTCCTGGTATATCGAAGCTCTGGCTATCTTATTACACAAGAAAAGAAAAACAATCCGAGACTAATGAAGAATGACAGAGCAAAAGAAAATGCAGAGACACAGATGATATCAAACAAGGAGAAATTGAAGCAGTTTAGGATGTCGATGTTGAAGAATCAAACAGCTGCTTTATTGTAATCATATGAAAAGGCTCTGACAATGATGAGAAGTTGAATTAGTAGAAGTGGGATTCCAAGAGCGGAGAAGAAAATGAGTAGTTGGAGTCATATCAAGGCTGTTCTTCCATTTCACAAGCGCCTTTGCTTCTCTACCACTAGATGTTGCACAATAAGTATTAGAGCAACAAAGAAGAAACATTACGATAGTGATAAACAGCAAAACCTGATCATGTGGCCCTACAACGAGGTTTACAATCCGGGTTGCCATGGACTTTATAAGTTTTAAAATTTGATTATCTAAACAAAACAATTACGCTTAAATGAGTTGGCTTTGTTTCGAATATATATATATATATATATATAAAGAGACCATTTTTTTGGAAAAAAAAAGGAAATAATTATTCTTAAGGGTACAAAAATTAAAAATAAATAATTTTTTATTCTCTTCTTTTTTTTTTTTTTTGGGGAAGAACATTCCTTTGTTTAATTGAAAGGTTAGCTGCCCCCTTTGTTCAGACAACGTAAATGCTCTGTTTTTGTCCTGTTTTAAGTCTCTGCTTTATATTTTGCTGTTATATTTATTTTAATAAATGAATAAGACAAAAGGTTGGGAATTTCTTTTTACTCAATTGAAAAACATGTTAAAGAAAGGGATCTACTTCAACACGTGCCCTTCTTCTCTCAAATCTCAATAAGTAAAGCAAAACGTGTCCAATGAAACCTACATACCGACCCCATGCAATTGGAGAAAAACATGGTTGTAACTGTGGTACCAGATCAGTTAAGTCATTAAGTGACTTCTATCAGTGTTGGCACCATCACCTTACATTTCTAATTTATTATATCCATTATTTTATTTTTTAAGAATATTAGGTTTTCGAAAATATTTATTAAATAATATTATTAATTAATATGTTTATATAATTTAAATATAAAAAAATAAATTTTTAAATAAATAAATAAATTTAAAAAATAAACCACTTAAATATTATCATATTATATATTTTATTATTTGATAAATATATATGGTAAATATTTTGATAATTCTATCATTATATATTTGTTTTTTCTTTACAATTTAAAATCTTTACAGGAAAAAAGCATAGAGGCATTCATCAATTGGTTTATGGCTTATTTTTTCTCTATCTCCATTGTGATTAAGAGCTTAAATAAAAATGTAATAATTAACATCAAAATAAATAAAAGCATCCTCCATGTAAAACCGTAAACCTTTAAAAAATCTACATTTCAAAAGCATTAGAACTCTCCAAAATCTCCGTTTCATAAGCATGCACTACTAGAATCGAGCTGATACACGACGCAAGTACTGCGTCGCACTAAATAAACAGCGACGCATTTGACTGAGTCGCCAAATGTCTTGTCGCGAAATATATAAGATAACAGGCGACGTATAATAACAGTCGCCTAATAATACATTTTAGCGACGCACATTATATTTTTAGCGACTCATACAGTGATGTACTTATAGCGACTAATAAAATAGCGACTCTTTATAATAAAGTCGCTAATAAATTTTTAGCGACAGTTGCGTGATTAGTCGCCAAATAATTATGTCGCTAAAAATTCTTCCTGAATAGCGACTCATTCATTTTTAGCGACACATTTTGTTTGTCGCCTATTTAGCGACGCTTTAGTTTTGGCGACACATTTTGTTTGTCGCCTATTTAGCGACTTTTTAGTTTTTGCGACACATTTTGTTTGTCGCCTATTTAGCGACACTTTATTTTTTGCGACACATTTTGTTTGTCGCCTATTTAGCGACACTTTAATTTTTGCGACGCATTATTTGAGTCTCTCTTTTAACGACGTTATATTTTTAGCGACTATTTTTTAGTGTCTCTAAAATAGCGTCTCATGAATTTTTAGCGACGCCGTTTTGCATCTATGTAGCGACGTATTAGGTTTAGCGACAAATTTTGTGGATCGGTTTTTTAACGACCCGTAACAATTAGCGAGGAGTTTTTAGTGTCGCCATATTAGCGACCGTTTATATTTTAGCGACATATTATAAGAGTCGCATATTTATTAATTTTTAGCGACTCTTTGACCTATTTAGCGACGTATACAACTATATATTTATGTCGCTAAAAATTATATGAGTCGCCAAATTGATCTTATTATATGTCGTTATATATTTTAGGCGACTTTTAGTTATATTCATAAACCGCCATTTCTTTTATTTTTTAGATTTATCTTCATAAAAATTTATTAAAATATAAAATTAATTATAATAGCAAAAAACCCAAACTAACTTCGTCCAAAATAATTAAAATATAAAATTTAAAATAAATACTTGTTCATAACAAAACAATAATCAATATAATTAAATATCATCTCATTGACATACATATGCATACTTATTGAGATGGAAGTTGATGTACTCTAGTTGACGATATTACGCCCTCATACTGCATATGGAAAAATAAAAAATTTTGTTAGCACTGACGCAAAATAAATTAATAAAAACTTAATCATAATTAATAAATTAAATTGTAATTTGGCAAACGAAAATTTAATGAATATTTACCTTCTTAAGGTTTGGCGTGGCACATATTCTCCTAATTAAAGTGGATAACACATAAGAAAAAAACACACAATGAATAAATAAATATTACTTAAAATATAATTATAAGTTAATAAATATACGTACCAATTTATTTAGAAGATATTGTTTATCCATATCCCCTCACAGTCATTACGAACATAGCCACTCTCACATTCATCCTCATTATCATTTTCATCAACACTTGGCAATTGTATGGCAAATGGATTGTGAGCCATTGTAGTATCGCCAAGAACATCTTCTTCAACCAATTCTTCTTCAACCAAAGTACAATGTCGTGGTGGAGTTAAAACAATAGACCATCTCGAGTCAAGTTGATCTTCAACATAAAATATTTGTTGAACTTGTGAAGCCATGATGAATGGGTCAGATTTATATCCAATTTTACTAAAGTTAACACATGTAAACCCCATCTCATCAACTTTCACACCACTGCTGTCAACCCAATCACACTTGAACACTGGAATTCGAAACATAGTGTAATCGACGTCCCAAATCTCTCTTATGATCCCATAGTATGTCATCTCGGCTAAAATTGGGTTATTATCCTTAGCACTAGCAAAATGCTCACTTTTGGCAATAACTTTGACACCACTATTCTGGGTGACCCTCTTATTATCCATATTTAGAGTGTTGAATCTAACCCCTCTAATGACATATCCTTCATGTTTCGTTACCACCCATTGCGGACCATGGGCTAACCATCGTAATGTTTCAGACACTGTGTGATTAGGTTGACTTCGCTCTTGTGCAATCTAGTCAATAGAAAAATATGAAAATTTAAAGCTAAAACAATGATATTATATATTGAATATTTAACTTTCTCATACCTTATCACGTAACCAGTACGGAAATGTACGTTTGTGTTCGTCTTGAAACCATTTTGCTTTTTTTCCTCGATTTTTTTTGCTTGACTTCAAGACTTCAAAATGAATACTAAAACAAATAAAAGTTGTTGTAATTAATAAAAATATATCCAACATATGAACTTATCGATGCCTATTAATATATTCAAAATATCAACTAAATTATACATGTTGATATATATATATATATATATATATTAAAAATATATATCAACTATTTTATACATTAACATGTATATACGCACCTGACATACGGTTCCACTTCTGGTGTATTCAAAAGTATATATCTATGAACTTGCTCCCAAAGTTGTTGATCAATTGATTGATTTTTTCCA
Source organism: Ziziphus jujuba (assembly GCF_031755915.1). Taxonomy (NCBI): domain Eukaryota; kingdom Viridiplantae; phylum Streptophyta; class Magnoliopsida; order Rosales; family Rhamnaceae; genus Ziziphus; species Ziziphus jujuba. The sequence goes on along the minus strand of NC_083381.1, from coordinate 19,588,064 downwards.
CCTTTAAATGGGGCGCCAACATCATCCTTATCATTTAACTTTTGATATCTACCAATTGGGTTTCCAACTGCATCTAATCCTCTCTGAAATTCACTACAAAACTCAATCACTTCTTCACATATGTAACCCTCGGCAATACAACCTTCTGGTCGATTTTTGTTTCGAACATAACTTTTCAATACTTTCATGTACCTCTCAAACGGGTACATCCACCTGAAATGTACTGGTCCACACAATCTTACCTCTCGAACCAAATGTACAGTTAGATGAACCATTACATCAAAAAATGATGGTGGAAAGAATTTCTCTAAAAGGCACAAAGTTGTGACAAGATCATTTTGAATATTTTCCAATTCAGCAACAATGATAGACTTCTTGCAAATTGCATTGAAGAAAAAACAAAGTCTTGCAATTGCATGTCTCACATGTTTAGGAAGGATTGCACGAATTGCAAGAGGCAAGAGTTGTTGCATCAATGTATGACAATCATGAGATTTCAATCCTACCATCTTTAAGTCCTCCATTGAAACAAGATTCCTAAAGTTGGAAGAATAACCATCTGGAACCTTTAAGTCCGCTAAACACTTACAAAACAATTTCTTCTCATGCTTTGATAATGTATAGCAGGCCGGTGGTAGGAAAGTTCGATTACCTTGAGGCTTAGGGGCCAAGTCTTTCCGCAAACCCATTTCTTGTAAATCTAACCGAGCATTAACTCCGTCCTTCGTCTTACCAGGAATATTGAGCAATGTACCATATATGCTCTCACAAACATTTTTCTCAATATGCATGACATCTAAATTATGTCGTACATGGAGAAATTTCCAATATTCCAATTCAAAAAAAATGGACTTCCTCTTCCAACATTCTTCAGAATCAACAGTCCTTTTCCTCTTGTGTGAGTTATCAAATCTCATTGCATTAAGCTTATCTAATATTTCTTCTCCAGTCAACGGTTTTGGAGGCACTCCAAATTCTTGAAATCCATTGAAAGCCTTCTTTTGCCTTCTATATTGATGATTTGGAGGAAGAAATCTTCTATGCCCGGTAAAACTCATTTTTTTTCCATGCTTTAGCCTTGTAGCAAAAGTATTTTCACTGCAAATTGGACAAGCATAATATCCCTTCACCGCATGACCGGACAAGTTACCATAAGCTGGGAAATCATTTATTGTCCATAGCAACACTGCCTTCAACGTGAATTTCTCCTGACGGTAAGCATCGAAGACCGTAACACCCTCATTCCACAACTGCTGCAGGTCTTCAACTAACGGCTCCATGTATACATCAATTTGATTTCCTGGTTGCTTCGGTCCAGAAATTAGAAGACTTAACATCATAAATTTCCGCTTCATACACAACCAAGGAGGAAGATTATACACAACCGTCATCACAGGCCAACAACTATACCTACTACTCAACATATTATGTGGATTAACTCCATCGGCCGCGATCCCAAGTCTCAAATTCCTATCTTCGGATGCAAAGTTTGGCCATAAACGATCAACCAACTTCCAAGATGGAGAATCCGCAGGGTGTTGCATTTCCCCTGTCTTAACCTTTCTCCCATTGGCATGCCATGTCAAATTCTTAGCTGTTTCAACACTACGAAACATTCGTTTAAAACGCGGAATAATAGGAAAGTACCATAAAACTTTATTTGGAATATTGCTAGCAACTCCATTCTTATCAATTTTCCATCTAGCAGATCCACATTTAGGACATTCATTAAGGTCCACATATTCCTTCCTAAACAGAATACAACTTTTAGGACATGCATGAATCTTGATGTACTCCATTCCCAAAGCACTCAAAGTCTTCTTAACATTGTACATGGAGGTTGGCAACACATTGTCATTTGGCAACATCTGGGATAACAATTGCAACAGTACATCAAAGCTCTTATCAGAATATCCATATCTTACCTTTAAGTTGTATAATTTAACCAAAGCCGACAACTTGGTAAATTTGGTACAACCTAGGTACAAAGGTTTCTCCGCATCCTCCAATAAGGTAGCAAATTCATTAGGATCATTATCAAAAGTTTCTAATGCAGCACGGGTCATGTCTAAGCTATTGAAAGCCACGTCTTCCTTACTACTACTATCATTTTCATTATATTCTACATTAATATTCCCAAAATGAGAAGATGGTCTAATACCATCAGCCCATGACTCACCATGCCAAATCCATCGCCGATAGTTGACATCAAACCCATTCCAATATATATGGCCTTTAATATCCCTAATAGTATGGATTTTCATATTCCCGCATTGCATGCAAGGACACCGTATGGCATTACAATCATTGGCATTCTCCATGCTAAATTTCAAAAATTCACTCAACCCCTTAGTAAAATCGCTTGAGGTTCTATCCTTCGTTATCCACGATTTATCCATTTCCCTACCAATCTAATTAAACAGAACAATATCAAACAATATCATAAAAAAAAATTGAGACAAAACAAGATTAAGAAAACCCATCGCAAACAAATTATCAACAAAAGCAAGATTAAGAAACCCATCGAAGCAAGATTAAGAAAACCCATTGCAAACAAATTATCGACAAAAGCAAGATTAAGAAAACCCATCTCAAACAAATTATCGACAAAAGCAAGATTAAGAAACCCATTGAAGCAAGATTAAAAAAACCCATCGCAAACAAATTATCCACAAAAGCGAGATTAAGAAAACTCATCGCAAACAAATTATTGACAAAAGCAAAGTTAAGAAAACCCATCGAAAACAAATTATCCACAAAAACAAGATTAAGAAAACCCAACGAACCAAACCTTCGGGTATAATGAATAAATAAATAAAAAATAACCCAATCCACCACATGTCACCGCCAATCATAAAGCGAAAAGAAACTCACCGAAACCATGGAGACGAAGAAAGAATAATCCAAGCTAACCATGAGGGAGACGAAGAAAGAAGAATCCAAGCTAACCACGAGGTTGACGAAGAAAGAAGAATCCACGAAGAAAGAAATCCAACTTCCAGATAGCAATGCAAGCAAATGGAAAATTAAACACGAAATATCCCACTCTTCAAGTCTTTTTTAGATTGCTACCAATTCTAACACCTATTATGAAGTGTACTAACCCATATTTTGTGAAAAGAAATGGTATTCAAAATCCCGCGTAAATTTTGAAAGCGCGCCAAAAATTTTAAGAAATTGGATAAACAGGCGACGTATTCAGATAAACTGTGTCGCTAAAGGATAAACAGTTTCATAGACGCTCTTTTTTTAATTCGTTTAAAACAAATAAGTTTCTCCAAGTACTGTTTATTTACTTCTTAAACTTTTGGCAATAATTCTAAAATGGTAATTTTACATTTAAAAAGGCATATGATCTAGCGACTCATTGATCTAACTTTTAATTTTAGTAATAGGCGACACATAAGCAGTATTATGCGTCGCCTTATATCCCTTTTTTTTTCATATATTTTTTTCAAACCTTCATTTTTAACAATTTGATTTTGTTGGAGCATCAAATAACCAGTGAAGATATTTAAACAAGATAAAGATAGTTTTTTTTTTTTTTTAATTTTAGTAATAGGCGACGCATAACCATGCTTATGCGTCGCCTAATACCCTATATATATTTTTTTTAAACCTTAATTTTTAACAATTTGATTTTGTTGGAGTATCAAATAACCAGTGAAGATATTTAAACAAGATAAAGAGAGTTTTTTTTTTTTTGAATTTTAGTAATAGGCGACGCATAATCATGATTAAGCGTCGCCTAATACCCTATATATATATATAGTTTTTTAAACCTTCATTTTTAACAATTGGATTTTAGTTGAACATGAAATAACCGGTGAAGATATTGAAACAATATAAAGAGAGGTTTTTTTTTTTTTTTTTAAATTTAGGGTTTAGGCGACGCATAAGCAGTATTATGCGTCGCCTAAATACCTTTTTTTTTTCTTCTTCTTCTTTCAAAAAAACCATGGTTTTTAACAATTTGATATTCTTCCATCATCAAATAAGCAGTGAAAATATTTAAACAACATAAATGAGTTTTGTTTTTTTATTTTTTTAATCAATCTGATTTTATCCCTGCATCAAATAACCAGTTAAAAGATTTAAACTAGTTAGAGAAGGTGTTTTTTTTAAAATCTTCCTGTTTAACAATTTGATTTTCTTCCAGCATCAAATGACCAGTGAAAATATTTAAAGATGATAAACAGAGTTTGTTTTTTTTTTTTTGAATTTTAGTAATAGGCGACGCATAACCATGATTATGCGTCGCCTAATACCCTATATATATATATTTTTTAAACCTTCATTTTTAACAATTGGATTTTAGCTGAGCATGAAATAACCAGTGAAGATATTGAAACAATATAAAGAGAGGTTTTTTTTTTTTTTTTTTTTTTTAATTTAGGGTTTAGGCGACGCATAATCAGTATTATGCGTCGCCTAATACCCTTTTTTTTTTTTTTCTTCTTTCAAAAAAACCATGGTTTTTAACAATTTGATTTTCTTCCATCATCAAATAAGCAGTGAAAATATTTAAACAACATAAATGAGTTTTGATTTTTTATTTTTTTAATCAATCTGATTTTATCCCTGCATCAAATAACCAGTTAGAAGATTTAAACTAGTTAGAGAAGGTGTTTTTCTTAAAATCTTCCTGTTTAACTATTTGATTTTCTTCCAGCATCAAATGACCAGTGAAAATATTTAAAGATGATAAACAGAGTTTGTTTTTATTTTTTTGAATTTTAGTAATAGGCGACGCATAACCATGATTATGCGTCGCCTAATACCCTATATATATATATTTTTTAAACCTTCATTTTCAACAATTGGATTTTAGCTGAGCATGAAATAACCAGTGAAGATATTGAAACAATATAAAGAGAGGTTTTTTTTTTTTTTTTTTTTTTTTTTTTTTTAATTTAGGGTTTAGGCGACGCATAAGCAGTATTATGCGTCGCCTAATACCTTTTTTTTTATTTCTTCTTTCAAAAAAACCATGGTTTTTAACAATTTGATTTTCTTCCATCATCAAATAAGCAGTGAAAATATTTAAACAACATAAATGAGTTTTGTTTTTTTATTTTTTTAATCAATCTGATGTTATCTCTGCATCAAATAACCAGTTAAAAGATTTAAACTAGTTAGAGAAGGTGTTTTTCTTAAAATCTTCCTGTTTAACAATTTGATTTTCTTCCAGCATCAAATGACCAGTGAAAATATTTAAAGATGATAAACAGAGTTTGTTTTTTTTTTTTTGAATTTTAGTAATAGGCGACGCATAACCATGATTATGCGTCGCCTAATACCCTATATATATATATTTTTTAAACCTTCATTTTTAACAATTGGATTTTAGCCGAGCATGAAATAACCAGTGAAGATATTGAAACAATATAAAGAGAGGTTTTTTTTTTTTTTTTTTTTTTTTTTTTTTTTTTTTTTAATTTAGGGTTTAGGCGACGCATAAGCAGTATTATGCGTCGCCTAATACCTTTTTTTTTTTTTTCTTCTTTCAAAAAAACCATGGTTTTTAACAATTTGATTTTCTTCCATCATCAAATAAGCAGTGAAAATATTTAAACAACATAAATGAGTTTTGTTTTTTTATTTTTTTAATCAATCTGATGTTATCTCTGCATCAAATAACCAGTTAAAAGATTTAAACTAGTTAGAGAAGCTGTTTTTCTTAAAATCTTCCTGTTTAACAATTTGATTTTCTTCCAGCATCAAATGACCAGTGAAAATATTTAAAGATGATAAACAGAGTTTGTTTTTTTTTTTTTGAATTTTAGTAATAGGCGACGCATAACCATGATTATGCGTCGCCTAATACCCTATATATATATTTTTTAAACCTTCATTTTTAACAATTGGATTTTAGCTGAGCATGAAATAACCAGTGAAGATATTGAAACAATATAAAGAGAGGTTTTTTTTTTTTTTTTTTTTTTTTTTTTTTTTTTTTTTTAAATTTAGGGTTTAGGCGACGCATAATCAGTATTATGTGTCGCCTAATACCCTTTTTTTTTTTTTTTCTTCTTTCAAAAAAACCATGGTTTTTAACAATTTGATTTTCTTCCATCATCAAATAAGCAGTGAAAATATTTAAACAACATAAATGAGTTTTGCTTTTTTATTTTGTTAATCAATCTGATTTTATCCCTGCATCAAATAACCAGTTAAAAGATTTAAACTAGTTAGAGAAGGTGTTTTTCTTAAAATCTTCCTGTTTAACAATTTGATTTTCTTCCAGCATCAAATGACCAGTGAAAATATTTAAAGATGATAAACAGAGTTTGTTTTTTTTTTTTTGAATGTTAGTAATAGGCGACACATAACCATGATTATGCGTCGCCTAATACCCTATATATATATATTTTTTAAACCTTCATTTTTAACAATTGGATTTTAGCTGAGCATGAAATAACCAGTGACGATATTGAAACAATATAAAGAGACGTTTTTTTGTTTTTTGTTTTTTTTTTTTTTTTAAATTTAGGGTTTAGGCGACGCATAATCAGTATTATGCGTCGCCTAATACCCTTTTTTTTTTTTTTCTTATTTCAAAAAAACCATGGTTTTTAACAATTTGATTTTCTTCCATCATCAAATAAGCAGTGAAAATATTTAAACAACATAAATGAGTTTTGTTTTTTTATTTTTTTAATCAATCTGATTTTATCCCTGCATCAAATAACCAGTTAGAAGATTTAAACTAGTTAGAGAAGGTGTTTTTCTTAAAATCTTCCTGTTTAACTATTTGATTTTCTTCCAGCATCAAATGACCAGTGAAAATATTTAAAGATGATAAACAGAGTTTGTTTTTATTTTTTTGAATTTTAGTAATAGGCGACGCATAACCATGATTATGCGTCGCCTAATACCCTATATATATATATTTTTTAAACCTTCATTTTCAACAATTGGATTTTAGCTGAGCATGAAATAACCAGTGAAGATATTGAAACAATATAAAGAGAGGTTTTTTTTTTTTTTTTTTTTTTTTTTTTTTTTTTTTTTAATTTAGGGTTTAGGCGACGCATAAGCAGTATTATGCGTCGCCTAATACCTTTTTTTTTTTTTTCTTCTTTCAAAAAAACCATGGTTTTTAACAATTTGATTTTCTTCCATCATCAAATAAGCAGTGAAAATATTTAAACAACATAAATGAGTTTTGTTTTTTTATTTTTTTAATCAATCTGATTTTATCCCTGCATCAAATAACCAGTTAGAAGATTTAAACTAGTTAGAGAAGGTGTTTTTCTTAAAATCTTCCTGTTTAACTATTTGATTTTCTTCCAGCATCAAATGACCAGTGAAAATATTTAAAGATGATAAACAGAGTTTGTTTTTATTTTTTTGAATTTTAGTAATAGGCGACGCATAACCATGATTATGCGTCGCCTAATACCCTATATATATATATTTTTTAAACCTTCATTTTCAACAATTGGATTTTAGCTGAGCATGAAATAACCAGTGAAGATATTGAAACAATATAAAGAGAGGTTTTTTTTTTTTTTTTTTTTTTTTTTTTTTTTAATTTAGGGTTTAGGCGACGCATAAGCAGTATTATGCGTCGCCTAATACCTTTTTTTTTTTTTCTTCTTTCAAAAAAACCATGGTTTTTAACAATTTGATTTTCTTCCATCATCAAATAAGCAGTGAAAATATTTAAACAACATAAATGAGTTTTGTTTTTTTATTTTTTTAATCAATCTGATGTTATCTCTGCATCAAATAACCAGTTAAAAGATTTAAACTAGTTAGAGAAGCTGTTTTTCTTAAAATCTTCCTGTTTAACAATTTGATTTTCTTCCAGCATCAAATGACCAGTGAAAATATTTAAAGATGATAAACAGAGTTTGTTTTTTTTTTTTTGAATTTTAGTAACAGGCGACCCATAACCATGATTATGCGTCGCCTAATACCCTATATATATATATTTTTTAAACCTTCATTTTTAACAATTGGATTTTAGCCGAGCATGAAATAACCAGTGAAGATATTGAAACAATATAAAGAGAGGTTTTTTTTTTTTTTTTTTTTTTTTTTTTTTTTTTAATTTAG